>NW_026652298.1:4207309-4235447 GCF_009828535.3 Hylobates moloch
ACTACTCATTAACTTATTCCTTATAAAAGCAAAATATTGAAAGTGAAATTGCCATCATTTGGAAAAATGCTAAGCAAGATGTGGTATAATCCCACAAATTAGTGAATTACAACTGTATGTATCAATATGGATATGTCTCAACATAATGTTGAGTGAAAACTAATTATAGGACAAACAAAATGATATTTATATAAACCTTAAAACAAGCAAAATAATACTATTTATTGTTTACAGGGCTTAGATGTATATGTAGTATAAAAACATTCATGGTTGCCTTCACTTTGGGGGAAGGGGATGAGATTGGGGGAAAATACAGAGGGTTTCAAATATCTCTAAAATGTTTTGCGTGTGTGTGTGTGTTTTTTTTTTAATCAAGTGAAGTGGTAAGTTCACAGGTCTTCACTATATATAGCTTAAACGTTAAAGTGCTTCACCAAAAAATAAACAGCAGGCCGGGTGCAGTGGCTCACGCCTGTAATCCCAGCACTTTGGGAGGCCAAGGCAGGTGGATCAACTGAAGTCAGGAGTTCAAGACCAGCATGGTCAACATGGCAAAACCCCATCTCCACTACAAATAGAAAAATTAGCCAGGCATGGTGGCAGGTGCCCAGCTACTCGGGAGGCTGAGGCATAAGAACTGCTTGAACCCAGGAAGCAGACGTTGCAGTGAGCCGAGATCACGCCACTGAACTCCAGCCTGGGGGACAGAGCAAGACTCTGTCTCCAAAAAAATAAAAATAAAAATAAAAAAATAAACAGCCACAGGTAGACTATCTCCCAAAGAATAATCAATGATAAGATTTTGGTGATTAAGGAAAGAAAACCACAAACTCACAGTTTAAGAAAGTGTACAATATTAGGCAATACAACATAGTTATTGAGCTTATATGTGTAGTAGATGTGAACCTCTGCCCAAAATTCAGGTATGCAGGAAATAATTCTTTTTTAGAAAAATATTTTAACTTTTATTTAAGGTTCATGTGTACATGTGCAGGTTTCTTACACAGGTAAACTCGTGACTCAGGGGTTTGGTGTACAGATTATTTTGTCACACAGGTGCTAAGCATAGTACCCAACAGTTTTTTTTCTTGAACCTCTCCCTCTTCTCAGCCGCCTCCCTCAAGAAGGCCACAGTGTCTGTTGTTCCCCTGCTTCTATCCATGTGTTCTCATTATTTAGCTCCCACTTATAAGCGAGAACATGCAGTGTTTTGTTTTCTGTTCCTCTGTTAGTTTGCTAAGGATAAAGGCCTCCAGCTCCACCCATGTTCCTGCAAAGGACATTATCTCATTCTTTTTCATGACTGCATAGTATTCCATGGTGTATCTGTACCACATTTTATTTATCTGGTCTACCTTTGATGGGCATTTAGGTTGATTCCATGTCTTTGCTATTGTGAACAGTGCTGCAATGAACATACACATGCACGTGTCTTAATGGTAGAATGATTTATATACCTTTGGGTATATAACCAGTAGTGGGAATGCTGGGTCGAATGGTAGTTCTGTTTTTAGTTCTCTGAGGAATCGCCATACTGCTTTCTAAAATGGTTGAACTAATTTGCACTTGCATCAGCAGTGTATAGGCAGCAGTGTATATTCCCTTTTCTCTGCAACCTCACCAGCATCTGTTATTTTTTGACTTTTTAACAATAGCCTTTCTGACTAGTCTGAGATGGTATCTCACTGTCGTATTGATTTGCATTTCTCTAATGATTAGTGATATTGAGTATTTTTTCATATGTTTGCTGGCTGCATATATGTTTTCCTTTGGAAAGTATCTGTTTATGTCCTTTGCCCACTTTTTAATAGGATCGTTTTTTGCTAGTATATTTAAGATCCTTATAGATTCTGGATATTATACCTTTGTCAGATGCATTGTTTACAAATATTTTCTCCCATTCTGTAGCCTGTCTGCTTACTCTGTTGATAGTTCCTTTTGCTGTGCAGAAGTACCTTAGTTTAATTGGGTCCCATTTGTTAATTTTTGCTTTTGTTGCAATTGTTTTTGGCATTTTTGTAGTGAAATCTTTGCCAGCTCCTACGTCCAAAATGGTATCTCTTAGGTTATCTTCCAGGGTTTTTATAGTTACAGGTTTTACATTTAAGTCTTTAATTCATCTTGAGTTGATCTTTGTATCTGGCGTAAGGAAGGGGTTCAGGGTCAGTCTTCTGCATATGGCTAGCCAGTTATCCCAGCACCATTTATTAAATAGGGAATCCTTTCCCCATTGCTTATTTTTATCAGCTCGTCAAAGGTCAGATGGCCGTAGGTGTGTAGCTTTATTTCTGGGCTCTGTATCGATTTCATTGGTCTATGTGTCTGTTTTTGTACCAACATGCTGTTTTGGTTACTGTAGCCTTGAAGTACAGTTTGAAGTCAGGCAATATAATTCCTCCATCTTTGTTCTTTTTGCTTAGGGTTCCCTTGGTTATTTAAGATCTCTTTTGGTTCCATATGAATTTTAGAATAGGTTTTTTCTAGTTCTGTGAAGAATGTCATTGTTTGATAGGAATAGCATTGAATCTTTAAATTGCTTTGGGTAGTATGGCCATTTTAACAATATTGATTCTTCCTATCCATGAGCATGGAACGTTTTTCCATTTGTTTGTGTCGCGTCTGATTTCTTTGAGCAATGTTTTGTAATTCTTATGGCAGAGATCTTTTACCAGCCCTGGTTAGCTGTATTCCTGGGTATTTTATTATATCTGTGGCAATTGTGAACAGGACTGCATTCCTGATTTTGCTTTCAGGAAATAATTTTTAATTATAGTAAAGATCAACCTCTTTTCTGTTTCAAGTCCCTATTCAGGCTTCAGTCAGTTGTAAGAAAGAGGAAACTGTTTGGTTTGAAGTGTGACCTATCCTGGTGAACACCTCTGGCTCTACTCTCCTGGCTGGCCTGACTGGCTTTGTGTTGTTGATTGCCACAAGCCGTGCCCTGACCATTTGAAGGGCTATGTTCTTCCCTAGCCATGCTTTGGGAGCAGAAATGCTTCTGTGAGAATGTCTGCCCTGGCCTTGACTGCCTGGGCAGAGGTAGGATAGTACACATTCGCTGCTATTTAAAAAATATGACTCTGCCATATGAGGGAGTTTAGAAAGAAAAAGGATATATGGGGGAAAAAAGTAGCTGCTTAGGAAAATACAGCAGAAGTTAGCTGATCCATAATTTTTAAAAGAGCTCACATTTTTTTTGAAAAAGAAAAAGCACACATGCAACATAGCTAAAACATATTACATTTCAACTCCATATCTTGTTAGAAACTTTGTTCCTAGCAGGTAATACATGATATAGATGTGAACTCAAAAGCAAATGTTTTGGAAAATAGGCAGATGCATCGGATGGTCTTCAGATTCAGCCAGAATAGTTTTCCCATTCAGACAGGATTAAGAAGTGGGTATTGCTGTGAGCAGATCTACTTGAGGATGAATGAGGCTCTGGGCCTTAGAAAGTTCTACTATTTCTTACCAGGTCCCAACTTGGCTGCTTTGTAAGAAGTGGCCTTCTGCCTCCTCAGCCTAACCTGAAGAATAGAACCAGGTTTGTCTTAAGGAGTTTGGCATATATTCAGGCCCCTCTTGGTACTTTAGATTCTATCTACTTTTTGATATCTGCATATCTTTTATGACAGGAGACTAATTTCTATTTTGTTATTCACAATTGGAGATATCCTTAAAGACAAGTACGTGGTGAGGAGATAACATTCGCTAAAACTTATCCTTACTCAGCCAGTGATTTTCCAAGTGTGGTCCCTAGACCAACAATACCAGCATCACCTGGGGACTTGTTAGAAATGCAAATTCTTGGGCTCCATCTCAGGCCTCCATAATGAGAAACCCCAGAGGCCCAGCCTGCTAAAATTTGGGAACATCTGAACAATCAAACTAACATTTTCTCAAACCATACCAAACCAAACAGTTTTCTCTTTCTCGCAACTGACTGAAGCCTGAATAGGGACTTGAAACAGAAAAGGAGTTGATCTTTATTAAAATTAAACGGAACAGTCAAAGAAACAGGTAAGAATAGTAACTCTTCTACCTCCCAGCCCTCTCATGCTTCCTAGTCCCAATTTGATTGGAGATAAAAGGTAATAGATAAAGCAGAGGGGCTTTGGGGCTAGAGGAGAAAATGTAGAAAGCACAGAAGTTGTGTTAGATGGTGTTCAGTGGGAACCACCTATCCTTGGTTGCTCAGTGGAACAGTGTTGAAGCCAATGTTGCCATTTACAATACGCAAATGCATAATTTGTTGAATGACTGACTAAGCACTGACAACCTGTGTGCCAAATACAAGACAAACATGGATGGACCTCAAAAGTCTACTGGGAGAAACAGGTGAGTAATCAAGCAGTTACCCTTGTAGCTCCTGTGTCAGTGTATCTGATCCTGGGAAAGCCAGATGAAGGACCCATAACCCAGACTTGGGGTTCAAGGAAGGGCTTGAGAACTAAAGCATGAGCAGCTGTCCGGTGAAGGGAGTGGGGCTCAGGGTTTAGCTTTCACTGAGTTTTTGTTCTTAATAAAGAAGCTCTGTTTCCAGATGCTTTATTAATCTCTGTCATTGCATGCCGGACATTAAAAAATACCCAAGACATTTCTTAACTTGTCAAGATGTGAAATATAATAAGCATAACAAGACAAGTCAGCTCCTGATTTATTTGGGCCCTTGAGGCCTCCAGTTTGGCCAAATAACCTTTCACCTGGCTGCAAACACTACATTTTAGATTTGAAGTTACACAGGAAATTACACCCACCAAAGTCACCATATGTGATAAAAAATATTACAGGATCTCTTTGTAAAGAAGTTACAAATCATGGTTGCTTTTTTGATCAATGTATCCAGTAGTGAGTGGTAGTATCTTCAGTTTATTCAAGGAGAGTTTTGTTGAATGATTTTCTTTGACATTCATTGAACATCCACTCCATGCCAGGTGATACTGAGAGATAAACTAATGTCACACGGTCTTGGAAGAAGTCAGTAATTTTTTTAAAAATCGTGTCATCAATAAGGAATAAGGCCCACTGCAAGGCCTTACACATACTAGAAGGCTTCTGATACACACCAGGCCTTATTGTCATCACTTCTTTCTCATTCTTTCCACATAGCTTATTTTGTGGCAATTTTCCCCCAAGAGGGATTTCCCTGCAGTGGACCTCCTCCCCAGCCATCAGAACACCTCGCTTTAGATCTGTGGGTCCCAAATTTCATCAAATCCAGTGACCATTTCTATGGTAGGTACTTTGCTATATACACCTTTGACTATCTGGAAAATGAAATAATTATAACTACTTTCTTTGTATGTATCTATTAGATTTCCATTGGTGTATTACATTAATTTTTTAAAATTTTGTGTAAGGAGATTTTCTTTATAAATTTCAGTATGTATAGTAGAATAAAACTTCACTAGATTAAGATACAATGAAGTTATGGCGCTTTAATATGTTTGTAGACTCACCTTGAATGCTGCAGCTACAAATGCAAATTGACAGTTGTATTTTTCTCTAATTGTAACCAGCTTGGTAAAATTCAAACAAAACAATGTATGATAGTCCCTCAATTTATATGGCAGTTGCATTCCTGGAAATTTCAGTGAGTATTAAAGTCATACACAAATTCTTTCCTTCTTTTTCTCTCTTTCCTTTTTTTCTTTCTCTCTCTTTCTTTCTTTCTCTCTCTTTCTTCCTCCCTTCCTTCTCTTCTACCTTCCCTTCTTCCTTCTTTCCTTTCCTTCTTTTCCTCCCTCCCTCCTTCCCTCCCTCCTTTCTTCCTTCCCTTCTTCCATTTCTCCTTCCTTCCCTCCCTTCCTTCCCTCCTTCCTTCCTTCCATCCATCTTTCTCTTTTTCCCTTCTTTCTTTCCATAAAAGAAAACATAAGCCCTTTGCCTGGGTAATTATAAACAGGTTTCTCAGCAACATGAATGCTCTCAGAACATTACAGTTCCCACAGAGTTACTCTCCATTGTGTGGAACCATCCCTTTGACCACAGGCAGGCTAGCATCTCTGGCCCTTGGCTCATAAAGACTCCCCATAATTTCCAAAATGCCTTCCAGAAGACAGTGAAAACCATCTTCCCCACACACCTTGAAAACCATTATTCTAGAACCTAGATGGATTTTATCTTCCTCTTTCTCAAACCAGGCTTGCAGCTAGCAGGCAAAATAGAAACATCTGAAACTCATGTAACACAAATGTCTTTGATTGACAACTTCATCTCTTTCTTCCAGGGATAATTTACCTCTTGCTAGAATAAGTGCCTAATATAAGGTAGAAAATTATAGAATTCTAAAATTTAGCAGCAATTTTGATAATAAGAATTTTGCCTGCAGAACCTTCCAAGTCGCCTCTTGCCATTTGTTCTACCTACAAAGCACATGTGAGGCCCGGAAGGCGGTTTTTCATGCCTTTAATAACCATCTGGGCAGCAGCAGGAAGTTACTGACTTCTAGGAAGATGACATAGACCTTAAGCTAAGGCACCTGGGCTAGCTCTAAGAAAGCCAAACTGTAAACTGTACTTAAATAGGTAGTCATTCAGGGCCCCAAGGGAAATAGCACACTCAAGTTAGGATAATTCAAGGAGGTACTAATAAGGGGGTTGTTTAGAAAGCTATGGGTAGGGTGAGGAAAACCACAGCAATAGTGCAGGACTTTAAGAGCTATTACTCTCCCTGAGCCTGAAGGGATAGGGGAGGCAGGAGTTCCTGAAACCTCTAAAAAAAAAAAAAAAAAAAAAAAAGCACTCATAGCTGGGTGCGATGGCTCATGCCTGTAATCCCAGCACTTTGGGAGTTCGAGGCAGGCGGATCACCTGAGGTCAGGAGTTTGAGACCAGCCTGGCCAACATGGTGAAACTCTGCCTCTACTAAAAATACAAAAATTAGCTGGGCATGGTGGTATGCACCTATAATCCCAGCTACTTGGGAGGCTGAGGCAAGAGAATCGCTTGAACCCGGGAGGTGGAGGTTGCAGTGAGCCAAGATCGTACCACTGCACCCCCACCTGGGAGACAAAAGTGAAACTGTCTTAAAAAAGAAAAAAAAAAAAAATCACTCAGGGCAGAGCAGCTGCCTTGAGAGGACTCATGTACTCTATGGAAAAATGCAGTTAGTCCCAAGTGACCCTACATGAAGGGAGTTGGGGAACTCTCCTTCCTCCCTCTGTTCACTATTGGAGAGGAGAAAGCCAATGGGAATCTAGAAGGCAAGGAAGACTGTTGATGTAGGTCACAGAGGTCCACCTCCTGGGCAGGGAGGAGGGTGGAGAAGGTGGAGAGCAAACCTGGGGGGAAAGCAGCCAGGTATCTGTTGTGCTGGATGTTTTCTAACTTCTTTTATGGAACTTCTGGAACGGTAGCACATTGTTAATTGATAGTCTTAATCTTGCCCTTTAAGGTAAACATATTTACCTACTTTTAACATGCATGGACATGACCCAGTTGAATGTATTGTGCATAGTGTACAATTATGTTTGACAAATGAAAATGGAGCAAACTGTGCTTGAGACTACAGGTCAAGAAGATGAGAAGTGTCTGGTCTTGGCCACAGACACAAGACGATGAATAGGAAGTCATCATTTGAAAAGCATTGCAATAAGAAGTAAACGTGCTGCCACGGTGGCGCCAAGGCCTACCAACTTCAGAAGTTGATCTGCTGCAAATGCGGCCACCCTGACAAGCGCAAGAGAAACTATAACTAGAGTGCCAAGGCTGAAAGATGAAATGCCACCGGGACTGGTCAAATGGGGCACTTAAAAATTGTACACCGCAGCCGGGCACAGTGGCTTATGCCTGTAATCCCAGCAGTTTGGGAGGCTGAGGCAGGTGGATCACCTAAGGTCAGGAGTTTGAGACTAGCCTGGCCAACATGGTAAAACCCAGTCTGTACTAAAAATACAAAATAATTAGCTGGGTATCGTGGCACGCACCTGTAATCTCTGCCACTCATGGGGCTGAGGCACGAGAATTGCTTGAACCTGGGAAGCTGAGGTTACAATGAGCCAAGATCATGCCACTGCACTCCAGCCTGGGCAACAGAGTGAGACTCTGTCTCAAAAAATAATGATAATAATTGTACACCTCAGATTCAGGATGAATTCTGTGAAGGAACAACACCTAAACCCAAGAAGGCAGCTCTTACAGCATCCAGTTTAGCTTCAGAACGTCAACAATTAGTCATGCAAATGAATGTTCTAGTTTTAAAAAACAGAAATAATCCTGGCTAACATGGTGAAACCCCAACTCTACTAAAAAATACAAAAAATTAGCTGGGCGTGGTGGCAGGTGCCTGTAGTCCCAGCTACTCGAGAGGCTGAGGCAGAAGAATGGCATGAGCCTGAGAGGCGGAGCTTGCAGTGAGCCAAGATTGTGCCACTGCCCTCCAGCCTGGGCGACAGAGCGAGACTCCGTCTCAAAAAAAAAAACTAACTAAATAAATGAAAATAATAAAATTTAAAAAAAGATGCAAAGTGGAGTTAATAGAAAACAGTTCTAGGAGATTACTGTTAAGACTCAGACTATGCACTGATGTTCAGTCCTTAGTAATTGGTGGCAACCTGGTGGAGAGGGAAGACCACAGGCTGTGGAGTGGGACCTGGGTTTGAAGAATGGCTTTGTATCCCTAGCAGGATGTAAGCTTGGCCCACTGACTTCACTTCCGAGCCTTGTTCTCGTTGTCTGTCAAGTGCAGGGGAAGGGTTAGTGAAATCTATCTTATATTTTTATGGACACTAATGAGATTGGGAATGAAAATGAGATGCCCATAAGCATCAGTGCATCATAGGTACTTGGCCAGTGGTTCTCCAAGTGTGGTTCTCAGACCAGCTGTATCAAGATTATCTGGGAATTTATAAAGGAATGGAAATTCTCCAGGCCCAGCAATCAGCATACTAAAGCTTGAGAACTGTGTTAGACTTTCTGGGATCTGATGAAGAAGGCAGGACAGATTTTGTTAGATGTATTACACAAAGGGCAGGCACCTGTGCACAAAAAGACCCCACAAAAATACAGAAAAAAAACACAGAAGAGGTGCTTTTTGTTTTGTTCTCTGTGTGATAAGCTAATCTGATAAGTGAGAAGTCCTGTTCTTTCTATAACTGGGTAGGTAAGTCTAATTTGGAGGTCAAGTATTGAAGCTCATTGTAGCCACATGTCTAAGCCACCTCCTCCAATTTAGCTTCTATCAATAATAAAGTTAATATTTTGATCTATTTGATTCTTGCATTGCATCTACTTTTCAATTGGTTCTGGTAAGGGAAAGAAAAGGAGTTCTTTTAAAAATTATACTCTGTGGCTGGGCGCGGTGGCTCACGCCTGTAATCCCAGCACTTTGGGAGTCCGAGCTGGGCGGATCATGAGGTCAGGAGATCGAGATCATCCTGGCTAACACAGTGAAACCCCGTCTCCACTAACAATACAAAAAAATTAACCGAGTGTGGTGGTGGGTGCCTGTAGTCCCAGCTATTCGGGAGGCTGAGGCAGGAGAATGGCATGAACCCAGGAGGCAGAGCTTGCAGTAAGCCAAGATCACACCACTGCACTCCAGCCTGGGGGACAGAGTGAGACTCCAGCTCAAAAAAAAAAAAGCAATTATACTCTGTGATAGCCTCCAAAATTACCCCCTAATAATCCCAATTCAGGTATTCCCACCCTCCCTTGTAGTTCCAGAGTTAGTTTGTGTGACCAGTGCAATATGTCATTAGACATTAGGTCTCTCTGTCTCTCATAGATCACTCATTCTGGGGGCAGCCCCCTGGCATGTAATGAGCAGTGCTACGGAGAGGCCCATCTGACAGTAGCCATGCAAGTGACACTGGAAGTGAAGCCTGCAGCTCCAGTCAGGCCTTTAGAAGACTGCAGCCCTGGCTGACAGCTTGACAGCAAACTCGTTAGAGACCCTCAGCTTGAACAACTCAGCTAAATTGTTCCTGGGTTCCTGGTCCTCAGAAACTGTATGAGATGAAAAAAAGTTTGTTTTTTTAAGCTACCAAGTTTTTGGCTAATTTGTTATTCTAATATATTTTTTAATACCTGGAAGTAAGGTGCTACCACAATAAATACCTAAAATGTAGGCACAGCTAGGAAACTAGACAGTGGAGGGAGCTGGAAAGAATTTAAGAAGCATAGCAGTTAAAGTCTCAAGAGCCTTGGACAAAACATTAGAAAAACTTTGGACTTTGACCAGGCTGCTGGTGGAGGTTTAAAAGAAAGTGAGAAAAATCTTGTTGAAAACAGAACAGGGAATCCTTACTATGGAATGGCATAAATCTTAGCAATATTGTTGTCTGCAATAATGTGGGTGGTGGAAATGTACCTGGTAAACTGGGTGATCTAATTTGCTATTCATAAAGACATAAAGATTCTCAGCTTTTACAGATGGTGAAAAGTGCTAAAATTAAGAAATGGCTGAAGGACAGAGGTCAAATCCTGGGCACCATCACGAAAACATAATCTAAAGATGAAGCTGAGGTGTGACTATAAATCCTTTGTTATGACCTCAGAAAGATCAAAAGTGGTGCCTCAGAGTACCAGTTTAGTCACACAAAGGCCCTCTAAAGTTTTTAAGGCTGTGACTCACAGATTCCTTCAAAAACAGGGCTCCTAAGAAGCTTAAGAGCATAGTTTTTCAGCAGAATCACAAGGTAGGAAAGGGATTATCTCAAAAAGATTTTTGGGCGTGACTTTTGTCTAATGGAATGGACCCCGAAAAACTCACAGGAGATTCACAAATTTTTTAAAAGAATTATATTAGTAGAAACATTGCCAACTAGAACTCAAAGGGACAGAGACAGTATAAAATGAAAAAAAGGCCTTTGTACTCACTTTGCCCCTGTTTCACTGCAGGTTAAGAAACAATTTCAGCTGCATACATGTAGTAACTTTCATGAAAAAGAAAGAATAGCCAAGCATGGTAACTCACTCCTGTAACCCCAGCACTTTGGGAGGACAAGGTGGGAAGACCACTTGAGCCCAGGAGTTAGAATCAGGCTGGGCAACATAGCAAGACTCTGTCTCTTTATAAAAAGTGATGACTCAGAAGGGGAAGCTAAGAGCCTCAGAGAATAACTCATGCGTAGAAATAGGACTAAATCCTAAGGCGATTCCAACATTTGCCTGGCTGGATTTCAGAGCTGCTATGGGGACATAGAAGTGTGTCCAGTACCTTCCCTTTCTGAATATTAATGCATATAGTGTTTATTCCTGTTCCACCATTTTGTGTTTGGGGTGTGTGTGTGTGTCTGTGTGTGTGTGTGTTAGTTTCAGATTGAGAGGAACTATACCCAAGGAGCTAGAGTTAAGAAATTATACCTAAGGAACCTCTTGTGTACCTGGTCCTGATTTAAATGACAAGACTCTAGACTTTGAGTTGATGCTGTAATGAGACAAGAATTTTAGAAGTGTTGAGATGGAGTGGACGTGTTTTGTATGTTGGAGAGACTTGACTCATTGGAGCCTAGAAGGCAGACTATGGTAGCCAGCCCCCAAGATTGTCTCCTCCTGGTATTCATACCCTTATATAATTCCCCTCCCACATTGTACCAGAATTTATCTGTGTGACAGAATATGGCAGAAGTAATGATATGTCACTTCTGAGATTAGGTTATAAAAGACATTGTGGCTACCATCTCTCATTACTCACTCAAAGGGAAGCCAACCACCATGCAATGAGAATCTCAGGTGATGAGGACCTGAGAACTGTTGTCAATCACGTGAATAAGCTTGGGAGCAGATTCTCCAGCCCCAGTCAAGCCTCAGAAGACTTCAGCCCTAGGTGGCAGCTTGATGACAATCTTGTGAGGCAGAAGCACCCAACTAAGCCACTCCTGGATTCCTGACCCTGATCCTGACCCTAGAAACAGTGTGAGGTAATAGATGTTGTTTTAAGCTCTTAAATTTGGGGGTAATTTTTTTACGCAGCCATCAATAATTAATACACACCTCTAATGTATTTGTATTTACACCACATACCATGGGATCTCACAAAAGAGCAATTTTAAAGCTTGCTTGGATAGCCGGTATCTTTATTTTCAGAACATATTCTTCATGCATAAAGAAGGAAAGACTCTTTCCTTCAGTATAATCCTTTTGATAGAAGCGAAAACTTAAGTCTGGCAGTATTCCTAATATATGTTTTTCACACTTTTCCATTATTTTAGGCAATTCTAAATAGACAAAATCAACTTGAGAGTGTTCTTGGATTTAATTTAGAAACAACCCCAGTTAAGCTTTTCATAAAACTTTTAAATTGGGCTGGATTTTATTTTAGGAATATGAATGTTCTTGGAATTCTTCCAAATCTCTAAGCAATAATCTTTTACGCAATCCCCTTTATTTTTTTCTGAAAAAAGAGCCTAGGTAGTTCTTTTAAGGTTTACTTTTTTGAAAAGGTATCTTTAAAACACCCAGATGCCTCTAGACATTCAAGATAGAATGAGTCACTCACAACTTCTATCTGCCTATGTTTCATCTATTTTTCTATGCTGTTGTGTGAATTTGATGTTTTATTTTGTCAAGAATAGTGGTGAAAAACCAATGAATTTTTAAATGATTCAACTCTAACATTTCCTACATTCTCCTTCCACAAAGTAAATACACAGTAATTATCATTCATCATTACCTTCTCCATCTCACAACTGCCTTTCACCCCTCAAGTTATTATGCATTTCACATTCTTTTTTCTACCTAGGACTAATTTGTCCAATCAACTGGACATCTGTTTTTCTTCCCCTTTTTTGAAAACAGGCTGCTTCTATGTTTTCAGAGCCTTCCTTTCCAGAACATGTAAGAACTTGTTCTCAGACTACTTGTAAGCAAGACACTCTCTCTGAGGTTACAAGTCTGGAAGCACTTTCTGAGAACAATTAATAGATCTGTCTGCCTGTTAGGGCGTTCCATGGGAATGTTAACACTGTTTGGAAGAAAGCTTTGTGTAGGCAACAGTCACTTCTACATAGACAATACAAATGGCACCAAATGGCACTTCATTTATTAACATTACATGTCTAGATGATTGACTGCCCTTGGAAAAATATATATGGAGTGAGGCAAGCTTATTAAAACCTAAATAACTCTGAAGATCTCTTACTTGGTCTATAAACTTTCTACTCTCATAGCTCATGCATTTTCACAGGAAACAAAATCCCTTAAGGGCCAAATTTCCACAACAAAACAGTGAATCCTTTCAGGATATAATCCTTCAGTTCTTTCCTAAGTACGTTTAGATAATTTTTTTTTCTTTTTTTCTTTTTTTTTTTTTTTTTTTGAGATGGAGTTTCACTCTTGTTGCCCAGGCTGGAAGGCAATGGCGGGATCTCGGCTCACTGCAACCTCCGCCTCCCAGGTTCAAGCGATTCTCCTGCCTCAGCCTCCCAAGTAGCTGGAATTACAGGCATGTGCCACCACACCTGCCTAATTTTTGTATTTTTAGTAGAGACGGGTTTTCACCATGTTGGCCAGGCTGGTTTTGAACTCTGGAACTCAGGTGATCTGCCTGCCTTGGCCTCCTAAAGTGCTGGGATTACAGGGGTGAGCCACGGTGCCCAGCCCTTTTAGATAATTTTTGAATCAGGAAATATATGATGGTGATGACCACACGTAACACCCCAGCCATGAATAAGTTCTTGGCCTTTCTTTTGACTTTAGCCTCATTCCTCCCTTTATTTTCTTTTTCCTACTTTCTTCACCTACTTCTCTGTTTCTCCGTTTCCCTTTTCTGAATCACGCCATGATGCCGTAAAGGAATCTCCTTGGGATCTGGTGCTGGATGCAGTCTAGGGGGTGCCCTTTGTCAGAAGAGGCAGAGTAGAAAGGAAAACGGCCATAAGCAGGCTGGTCAGTTCCCAGGCAACCAGGCAGGAAAGACAGGGTAGGAATCTGAGGAGCCTCCCCAGGGAAGCCTCAGGCCGTGGGTCCCAGCAGTTTGCCTTGAGCCTAGATCCAAGGCTCCACTTTCCTTTCAGTGCTGTGTTTTTAAACTCTCCGCATGTCTGATTAAATGTATATGGGCGGCCATATTGGGGAGGAACTAAAGGGGTCTAGGAGTTTCTCACCAGGTTCCTTTTGTATCTCTTTTCACTAGCAGAAGTGTCTGCTATGGGTAGGATTCCCTCTGGGGTTCCCTTTGACCTAGCTTCTGCAGCCAGAAGCACTGAGGAGGGCACTGGGGTGATGGGACTGACCCTGAGGCCCTGATCACAGGACTCCTAAGTAGGAGTTCCTCTGAGGAGATATGCTAGGCCCTGGTTTATCAAACCAGCAATGGGATATCTGGAAAAGCCGCTGGGGGGCTGCCAGGACTGCTTCTCAACATACCATGTGTTAACTCGCATTAACACTGCGCGAAGCAGGAACTTAGAGTTTTCTGAGCTTGGCTCAGTTTGTCTATAACAACCAGGCTGAGGTTTCAGGGGTGGCTCCATTTGGGGTTTAACCTGCAAAGCAGAGGAGGGAACAATGAAAGACTAGTTGTGTTTCTGTGGTCTGGAAGAGGAGGTGAAGAGAGCACAGGATAAATCACTGAGTGTTCACATCAAAGTATCTGCAGACTGCTCAGCTTGGTTGCTGTTGAGCTGCCTAGTTCAGCAGCAGCAGGTCAAGGACCAACACTTATCCTCGGATAATAATAGCTACTATTTATTCAGTCCTCCCATGTGCTAGATGACATATTAGGTGCTTTATGTATACAACTTTAGCAATCCTTTAAGAGAGGTGATATTCCCATTTGTCAAATTTTAGAAAGCTAGTTAGATAGTCCAGAGAAGATTAGTGGTTTGTTCGATGTTAGGCTTCTAATAAGTGGCCAAAATTTTAACTTTGGTACACAGTTATCTTTGCTATGACATCATACGCATTCCTAAAAAAAAAAAATAACACTCTTCAGTTAGCAATATAGTATACTTAAAATAATAGGGCTTATGAGAAAGATGGGGTTGGTGTTAGAATTAGGAAGTAAAAAACCCGAGAATGTGATACAAATAGAAATACTAGCATGGCTGGGCCGGGCGCGGTGGCTCACGCTTGTAATCCCAGCACTTTGGGAGGCCGAGGCAGGCGGATCACGAGGTCAGGAGATCGAGACCACGGTGAAACCCCGTCTCTACTAAAAACACAAAAAATTAGCCGGGCGTGGTGGCGGGCGCCTGTAGTCCCAGCTACTCGGAGAGGCTGAGGCAGGAGAATGGCGGGAACCCGGGAGGCGGAGCTTGCAGTGAGCCGAGATTGCGCCACTGCACTCCAGCCTGGGCGACAGAGCAAGACTCCGTCTCAAAAAAAAAAAAAAAAAAAAGAAATACTAGCATGGCTGAATCTCTGTAAACATTTGCCTTTAGCATCACAGATAGCCCTTTGCAGCCTTATATCCTAGGGCTCAGGCTTCTTGTAGGACCTTGGGGCATTCACTGCCAATAGAGAACATAGGCATCAACATTAGAATTCTGGTCTAGGATTTCAATACAGAGGGATGTCTCTTCAAAGCATCTTCAACTGTACTCACAGCTTCACCAGATAGTTTAATATAATAGAAAACTTAGTGGCTGGTTTAATGGCTTCAGGAATCACTACCTCATTGAAGGTCTTCATTGTATGGATATACAGGTTTTTCCCTAAAGTACTCATATATTTCTTAGACTTTCTTCCTCCCAGTAAGAAAATTCACCCTGATCACATCAAATGATGGGTTGGCAAAAATCGCATGTTCACCACCATAACTTCTGCATCATGATCTTCACTCCCTAGTTTACCTCTCACTTATGAGATAGTGTTGCATGAAAGGAAAGAAATGCTGCTTCAGATAGAACCAGCCTGTTTTAGAGCCCATGTGATTTCTTTTGTGTTCTAAAGAGTCCTTATTGGCCTTGAGGGAAGTTTAGACTGGCTGGAACATTGCTAACTGATAAAGACTATTTTTTCTCCCCACTCAACCACCATGGCATGATGCTACTCAACAAAATGTACAGTGGTTTTTTCATTTCATGTAATACCGAGACTATGTTAAGATTTTGTGATAGTCAGGCCGGGCACGGTGGCTCACGCCTCTAATCCCAGCACTTTGGGAGGCCGAGGCGAGCGGATCACGAGGTCAGGAGATCGAGACCATCCTGGCAAACACTGTGAAACCCCGTCTCTACTAAAAATACAAAAAAATTAGCCGGGTGTGGTGGCAGGCGCCTGTAGTCCCAGCTACTCGGGAGGCTGAGGCAGGAGAATGGCGTGAACCTAGGGGGCGGAGCTTGCAGGGAGCGGAGCTCACACCACTGCACTCCAGCCTGGGCAGCAGAGCGAGACTCCGTCTCAAAAAAAAAAAAAAAGATGTTGTGATAGTCTCAAATGCTTTTTACTGCTGGTTTGTTCAAATTAGGATCCAAATATGGCCTAAATATTAAATTTGATTATTATATCTGCTATGTATTTTATTCTATACCCTTCTGCTGTTTTTTAATACAGTTGATTTGTTGGAGAAGCCCATTCTTCATACCATATTTGAGTATTCCATATTTTAATTTGGCCGATTGCTTTCCCATGATGGTTTTAAAAAGTAGTTCCTCTATTCCTCATATTTTCTATAAACTTATTGTTAGATCTCAAAACATGTTCAATTTGATTGGTACGAATACTTTGTAAGTGGAGCTTTATAGTTCCTATGGCATTGTATCTTGAAATACAATGTCAAGGCCTATCTAACTTGATTGATGCTAAAATTGATCAGTGTATTAGGAAGTGGCAGCTGGATCCCTCCATTACAATATTTATCAACCATTGATTATCCTAGATCCATAGTATCTCACTGAAATGGAAAGATAGTGATTTTCTAAGCCTATCATTTCTTCTGCATTTGTTAGCTGAAATTCTGTGAAGCACATGACCTCAAGTCTTTGGATAAATGGAAAGGCAGCTTATTCAGGAAAGGTAAAATCTTGATTCTTTTCTTTTATTAATTTTGAGAGTAGGCCAAGAACAGTGGCTCCCGCCTGTAATCCCAGCACTTTAGGAGGCCGAGGCAGGTGGATCACTTGAGGTCAGGAGTTTGAGACCAGCCTGGCCAACATGGTGAAACCCCATCTATACTAAAAATACAAAATTAGCCAGACGTGGTGGCGCGCACCTGTAATCCCAGCTACTCAGGAGGCTGAGGCAGGAAAATCACTTGAACCCAGGAGGCAGAGGTTGCAGTGAGCTGAGATCACACTACTGCACGCTAACCTGTGCAACAGAGGGAGACTTCATCTCAAAACAAACACACAAAAAATTGAGAGTAGAGTTGGTGCCCTAGCCAACTCAGATGGTGACCAATGCGTTGATCCCTGAGTATTGTTGTGAACTACTGAATTTTTATATATTTATGTTTCAAGCAGTCATATTGTTCCTTTTGGCTTGAATTGTCACAACTTTGCCAGCAGAAGCCTTTTCAGTTTAGGTCCTGTGTACTTTTGACATGACCTCTTTAAAGTTTGATTATTTCCCTGCTTTCTGGCAGAAAAATATGTCTTACTCATTTTGTAAATGTCCTGATGTGGACCTAAAATCAACTATTTCTCAAAAGGAATTTCTTTTAGTGGAGAATGATATTTAAAAATGACAATTCAGGCACTAAAGGGGATTTTACTCTTGAACAAGAGCTGATTGCAATCACGTAGGTTTTTCTTGGTGCCATTTCAATTTTCTAGCTGTGCACTAATAGTGATAAATTTTTTTCCTGCAATTTCTTTGAGAGAAAATATCATTATTGCAAATATAAAACTTGGTATTCTAGACTCCATTTTTCCTTAGGAAAAATTTTTTTCTGCTTCTTTGATAACATAAGTATTCTTTAGAAATAAAACTATTTAGTTTAGCCAAATGAGTAGAGAAGTGAACGGGTAGCAAGTACTAGGGAACTACCCTAGGTATTTCAAAATGCTCAACTATGAGGTTTTGGACTCAGAAGCTACACTTCAAAATTTGTTTCTGTTTTCGAGTATTAACAAATTTAAAAGCATAAACATTTGTTCATTTTTTGGTTGGAACTTCAGTGTTTTCCATTTTGTAGATTATTTTAGGTATATGGATATTAACTATTTTGTTTCTATCCTTGGTTCAGAAATCTGTTCATTTTATTTGTGGCTGTCATTTGCAATTCTTTAAATTAACACATGAAAAGAGATCCAATTCCAACTTTATTAGTTGCCAAATGATATGCAAATTAAAACAAGAATATTTTTATTACAACAAATTAGCAAAGACCTAAAAAATTATACTCCATTCTAGGAAGTTTTAAATGACAGTCTCACTTTTTATGCATGCCCTGCTCTCATGTTTCTGGGTTTTGGGTTTTTTTCTACTCGATGTGTCTCCCATTTTCTCCCTTCCTCAATTACAGTATCAGGGTCCCCCTCACCATGCCCTCTGTTTTGACCTGCCAGGGTTGAGCAGACACAAAGATGCCCAGCATAAAATTCAGGGGCCCATGAATTATTCTCTGTAAAGGGCCAGATAGTAAATATTTCAACCTGTGAGAGCTAAGCAGCAAAATCAAGATATTATGTAGGTGCTAAGAGTACAGTAGCTCACGCCTATAATCCGAGCACTTTGGGAGGCTGAGGCAGGAGGATTTCTTGAGCTCAGCAGTTTGAGACTAGCCTGAGCAACATAGTGAAACACCATCTCTCTCTCTCTTAAAAAGAAAAAATATGGTAGCTTGCACCTATAGTATCAGCTACTCAGGAGGCTGAGGCAGGAGGATCACTTCAGCCCAGGAGGTTGAGGCTGCAGTGAGCCATGATCATGCTGTTGTATTCCAGCCTGGGCAACAAAGACCCTATCTCAAAAAATAAATAAAAAATAAAAATAAAATGTAACCATTAAAGATGTAAAAATCTACTTTTAGGTTGGGGAGCTGTACCAAAATAGGCAGTAGGCTATATACAGTTACCAACCCCTGGCTTAGATACTCCTACCAGAAAGGACTTACTGCCCAGCTAAGAGGAGGAGTATTATCGAACAGCCCCCAGCCATTAGTTTCATCATGGTCCACTCCTCAACCACCCTGCCCTTCCTCTAAACCCATTCCAGCTCTCCCAGTTAATGACTGAGCAAGGCCTAGTCTCCTGCCAACAGCCAGCAAGGAAAAGCAACCTGAGTCCTATAGCTATAAGGAATGACATTCTGCCAACAACCAGAATGAACTAGAAAGCGGATTCTTCCCCGCTCAAAATAAGAGTCCAGCTCACACCTTGACTTGAGCTTTCTAAGCAGAGAACCAGCCAAATTAACCCAGATTTCTGAAGTATAGACCTATAAGATAGCAAATGGGAGTTATTTTAAGCTGCAAAGTTTGCAGTAATTTGTTATATAGCAATAGAAAATTAATAAGCTGGGAATTGTAGTTTGCAGAGGATAGCCCCTGTAACATGGAACAGACAGGGGAAAGACAATGAATGGATCTGGGAGCAAATAAGCCAATGGCCAGACAGACCTTATCACAACTTTGTTTTGTACATCCTTTAGCCTAGATGTTTTTGGCATATATGGCTCATTCTGTGTTGTCTCAATGAGTAAAGAGATTTATTTGTGATGATCACTGGGACGTTAGGGATTTCGGCTAATTATTGTTAGTTTTATTGAAGAAAGACTTTGTTAATCGGTGAATGGCCGTGTAAGCCTTTTCTTTCTGTCTGATTCTCTCCCCTCTGCTGTGGTGTTTGCAATTGAGGAACAACTACTAAGAGGTGGCAGCTGCAGAGAAAAGCTCAGCGCCATACAGATGAGGCTAGGAATACTGACTAGCACTGAGCATTTGAAAGCGAGCTTGGCGAAAGGCTGTTACTACATGTAGCAGATACCTGTGACTGCATATAGGGAGTGAAGGAGACAGCCAAAAGTGCACTTGAGGATAACAAATGGCCAACCCCCACATGATCACTCATGAAAATCCAACAGAACCCAGAAGTCTCACTTAGCTTTAAAAAATCCATTATTTTTTTCAGACAGAAGCACTTACGGAAGCAAAATGGCTTATTTCAGCATGAGAAAGCAATGTAACAGTACAGCTAAGCTTTGAGGGTCTCCTGATCAAAGATTTGTAAGACTAATAGCTTACATAGGAAAGAGATGATAGCCCTTCTGAATGCCTTCTGAGTGCTCTTATGAGTTGCACAATCTAATTGTGGTGTAAATACCAGCTATTGATAGTGGGTTTTGTTCGTCGGGTTTGTGCTACCACAGTACCAGAGGTCTGTATCTATTAGTGCTAGTAATGTATGGATGACCAGGGCTGGTCTAGACATCTCTGCAGCAATAATACAAGGTAAGAAGATGCAGACAAAGCTGAATTTATTGTGTTTGAGAAGATATAGAATTCAATTTCCCTGATAACCAAGCTTAATTGCACAGAATTATGAGATCTCATTAATGAAACCCAATATAGACAGTTGATATTAGTAATGGCATTACATTGATTAACTAATTTCAGAGTAAGGAATTAAAGGGGGCCAAATTAGGGATTATTCTGCTTTTACACAACACCTGTAGTCAGGAAAAATAAATAGCTCCTGTTATTAAACTAAAGCTTTTGTATACTAAAGAATGCTAGATAATAAATGTAGAAATAATGATGGAAATAGAAAATATTTTTGCAAGACATTATGAAATAATCAACCCAAACAAGGATCAATAATGAATGCTAAAACTGTTCATTGAACAGTCAACAGAGAACCAGATATTCAAAAAGCACCAAAGTATCACCCTTAAAATAACAAGTAATTTGCTATTACTTGTTAATAGCAAATGGAGGAAAAAGTACCCTTTACCATGGAGAAATATGGCTATTATCACTAGATAACTTACTATCTGATTGTCCCACTATTAATGATGCTGCGTGACTTCTGAGGTAATGCTTTATAAATTATATGACAGCACCTGTCAATAATGTTTAAGAGATAATGTTTAAAATGGAAATGGAATCTAAAGGCTGGATTAGATTCAAGTTAAAGAAAATACAAAGCAGAGAAGAACAAATTAAGGTACACTTGAACACATTCAGAATATGGGACAGAATAAGACAACTGTTACGGTCTCAAAAAAAAAAAAGTTAATGACAAGAAAAAAAGGCAGAGGTGCTAGGTTAAGGGACTAAACAGGCAAAACCAATTCAACATGGGATTCCTGAGTGGATTTTCGTTTTTAAAAAAAGCTTTAAAAACACTTTGGGTTAATGGTGAATTTTGAATATGGAATATTCAAATATCAGGCAGGGTCCTCGCAGGAAACTGATGGCAAACTCAAAAGAACTTAATCATGAGTCAGTTAAAGAAGGGACTATTGAGGGATGTAGGCAGAGCTAATGGAATCAACAGGGGGTGCTGAGGCACCCAGGCGCAGCAGGGAGGCCGTCACCAACTGCTGTTAGACCTGAAGGAGCAGGCATGGGGGCAGTTATGAGGGTCCAGTCACAGCTGGAGCTGCTAAACAGAGCGCGGCTTCACAAGGGATACAGTGGCAGATGCAGCCAGTACCAGACCAGGAACTCAGCAGGGAGCAGCAGAGAAAGAGTATCCCAGCCTCTCTCCCACCCTCCAATCTCTTGCCAGTGCTCCCCATTGGCCTCTGATGTCTTGTAGGTGCCTCCTGTTGGCTGACCCCAGTTGGAGTCCTGGCCACCCATGGCAGTCTGTAGAAACCAGCCTTTCGGAGCTCGGAGCAAAACAGAGAAAAGTGGAGAACGCATCTGGAGGTGGGAGGCAAAGGGAGAATAAAGCACGACTAGTACAGAGTAGATTAGAGAATTACTGTTAATTGTTACATGTAATAGTTGTCTTGTGAGATCAGAGAATGCTCTTAGTGGTTTTTTTTTAGATGTACGTTGAACTATTAAGGAATAAAATGTCATAATGTCTCATTCATTCTGAACTGATTCAGTAAGATAGACAGATAGATAAGTAGGTAGATAGACTAGATACACAAAGCACATATAGACACAAGCTTTTTTCTTATTTATTGCTGCCAACTTCATGCATCCAGCCTCCAATCATGTCATGCCTAAAGAAATAATCCTTGCCCCCGTTTCTTAGACCCAGTACCTGGCACATGATAAATGATAAAAAATAAGTTCTGATCCATGCATCCCTTTTTCAGTGGAAATTATACTTCTTGGCTGCCCCATACATACTTCTATTATGAAGAAATTTATATTGTTATATTTTTTCACCACAAGAAAAATTATCAGGGTGAAAGAGGGGGATTAACTAATGATAAAGGTGTAAACAGTGCAAGAAGACTTAATCATCCTTAGCATGTGTGTGTGTGACTAACAACAGAGCATAAAAATAAGTGAGGCAGAAACAGATAAAAGTGCAAGGAGAAATAGATAAATCCAGTATAATAGCTGGAGACTCCGACACTCCTTAATCAGAAATGGACAGATCCAGCAGGCAGGAAATCAGTGAGGACATAGCTGAACTCAGTAGCAGTACCAATCAACTAGATATGATTGATATCTGTAGACTGCTTCATCCAACAGCAGTACCTTACACATTCTTCTCAAGCTCACATAGAACATTCACCATAATACACCATATTCCAGGCCATAAAATGCACCTTAACAATTTAAAAGACTAGAAATCACACATCTGCTTTCAGACCATGTCGTAATTAAACTAGAAATCAATAACAGAAAGATAGAGATTTCAGCTCCTGCTTACGAAAAAATAATAACAGGATAGCTAGAAAATCCCAAATACTTGGAGATTAAGAAACACTCTTCTAAATAATATATCGATAAGAAAAAGAAATCTCAAGAGAATTTTAAAAAGTTTCAAACTAAATGAAAATGATAATACAACTCATTAAAATTTGCATAATGCAGCAAAAACAGTACTTAGAAGGAAATCTATAGCATTGAATACATAAACTAGAAAGGAAGAAAGATCTACAATAGTCTAAACTTCTATTTTAGAAAACTTAAAAAGAAGAGCAAACCAAATGCCATATAAGGAAAAGAAAAGACAATGAAAAATTAGAGCAGAAATCAGTGAAATGGAAAATAGGAAATTAATAGACAAAATCAAAAGTTAGTTCTTTAAAAAGAATATTAAAATTGGTTACACTCTAGGCCAACAAATTAGAGTTGTCCCATGATATCCCTGGGGAATTGTTCCAGGACCCTCCATGGATACCGAAATTTATGGATGCTCAAATCTCTTACATAAAATGGCACAGTATTTACATATAGCCTACACACATCTTCTCTCATGCTTTAAATCATCTCTAGATTACTTTTACTACCTAACACAATGTAAATGCTATGTAAATAATTGTTACAATGTACTGTTTTAAAATTGGTATTGTTTTATTCTATTTTTATTTTTGCTTTTCAAAAAATACTTTTGAACCATGGTTGGTTGATTTTATGAAGGGGAAGGCTGGCTGTACTAATATCAGAAGTGGAAGAGGAGAGACATCACTAGAGATCCCACGGATATTGAAAGCATAATAAAGGAGTATTATGAGCATTGTTATATTTTGTGTCGCCTGTAAGCTGTAAATTCCTACATAGCAAGAATTCTGTCTTACTCATCCTTTAACAACTACTGTGTACCTTATAATGTTTCATAAAATATTATGATTTGGTTTTATTATTCACAAAAGGATGCTATAAGAGCTGAAAAATGGAGAGGCTAGAAAGCATAAAAACAAGTTACATCAGGTGGTAGAGCCTGGTTTAAGGGTCAAAGATAAAAGAAGGGAAGGTTAAGGGCAGGGCTTTAGAGGGAGAGAGGATAAACACAGTTTGATTAAATGCTGATTCGGCAGGGTGTGGTGGCTCATGCCTATAATCCCAACACTTTGAAAGGCTGAGGCAGGAGGATTGCTTGAGCCTAGGGGTTCAAGACCAGCCTGGGCAACATGGAGAAACCCTGTCTCTACCAAAATACAAATACAAAAACAAAAATTAGCCAGGTGTGGTTATATACACCTGTAGTCCCAGCTGCTTGGGAGGCAGAGGTGGGAGGATCGGTTAGGCCTAGGAAGTTGAGGCTGCAGTGACCCATGATTGCTCCACTCTAGCCTTGGTGACACGGAGAGATCCTGTCTCAAAACAAAAACAAACAACAACAACAACAAAAAAAAACATATATATATATATGAGGTTTATCCACAGTAAAGTTCAGTCTAGGGTTAATAAAAGATTCTAAGGTTCACTAAGGCAAAGAGTAGTCGCAGTAGCAGAGCCTTGGGTGAAGCTAAGGTCCCCAGGAGATCTGGGATGTCTGTGAGGAACAGTGAGGCTTACTCATTCAGACAAGCCAGCAGAAGTGAAGTTCAGAGAATGTGGATGGGCCTCAGGCTCTAGACATCAAAACAAACAGATAGAAAAGGCAGAGTGTAGAATCCAGACAGTGAGGCTCACAACAAGGTATGCGATTCTGCATAAGCAGATTTGAGGGGACACCAGCTATGGACTGATGTAGATAAATATTTCTAGTAATTCCAGTTAGTGATTCACTCTGAACTCACATAGGATAGTATCTCTTCAAAGGCACTTGTGTTGTAATTAAATGCAGGCATAAGACATAATGCTTATTGAGCACTTAGCATGTACCACCCACTCTTATGCATATTATATGTTTAAACCATTTAAACTCACACCAACCCCCCGGGGGTAGGTACTATTATTATCCCTGTTACAGATAAGGAAAGTGAGAAGTAGGAGTTAATTGGTCTTATGATCCCCTACAGGCTGGCCTTCCACAAAAGGGAGGTGACTTACCCCAGGATCCCCTGGAAACCAATCAGAATGAATTGCCTTAAACTCTGGCTTGTAGCCCAAAGCAAGGCTTGCCCACGAGGCTTGCCAGTATGCGGTTGAACAGAAATTAGAGTCCAGACAGCTTGAGTCCTTTTCTTGCCAGGCAGGGGCTAGGGCTTTGCCCACCATGAAGGTTCAGGTGGTAGATCCTGCCACTGCTTTGCACACCAGCTCCCTGGTGCTAACCTCAACTGCCAGTGCTGAGCTGGAAGGATAGGGCTGGAGGCAAAATCCCACCCCATCATGTTGCTAGTGTATTCCACCCTGGTATTGGTCACACCAAGGAAGGGCCTGGACTTTCCTAATCATGCAGCTTAAAGGCAACA
Source organism: Hylobates moloch (assembly GCF_009828535.3). Lineage (NCBI taxonomy): Eukaryota > Metazoa > Chordata > Mammalia > Primates > Hylobatidae > Hylobates > Hylobates moloch. The sequence continues at coordinate 4,232,413 of NW_026652298.1, forward strand.
CAAGGCAAGCGGGGGAGTCCGCTCTCCTGAAGTCTGACATCCAGGAAGACCAGATTGCTATGTGCTGTCTTTGACTTACTTGGAGACTCACACACCTACACTAGTGCCCCCTTATCTGAGGGGGATACATTCCAAGACCCCCAGTGGATGCTTGAAACCATAAATAATACCAAACCCTACATATACTATGTTTTTTCATATATATACCTATGATACAATTTAATTTATATAACAGATTAGGCAGAGACTAATAACAATAGCTAATAATAAAATAGGAGAATTATAACAACATACTATAATAAAAGTGAATGTGAACATTGTTTGTCTCAAAATATCTTATTGTATATAATATTTTTGGACTGTGGTTGTTCATAGCAAGTGAAAACTCAGATGGGGGAGGGTGGCATACTGTATTTATTTTCCTGTATCCATTAGTGTTTCCCAGTGAACGCTGCACCAGGAGGTTGGCCGTTTGTCTTTATTTATACATCAAACTAAGGCACGGAGAATAAGAGCTTGGTAAGGTCATATAGCCAGGAAGTGGTTGAACTGAGATTCAAACTGAGATGGTCTGAGTCCAAATTCTACCACCTCTTGTGTGTGACATCTAGTGGATAGGTGGGCTTTTGTGACCAGTGTCTCTGCCTTTCCCCATGAGTCACAGCACAGAAACTTGTGCATACATTCTCACTTGATATCTGAATGACTGTAACAGTGATGTAAATTAACAAGGAAGGGAGATAGCCCTGATTTAATTGGAAATCACTGACAGAGCTAGCCCAGTAAACTCTCTACAAACAGAATACAAATGTTTTGCATTTAATTGCTAAAGTGTTTTAAAATTGAACTCAAATTAATAAATACTTTTTGCATCTGTCAGTTAAACGAAAGAGCCAATAAACAACCAACTCTGTTTTCTAATCAAGAGGGACTGATCCTTTTAAAAAAATAGAGTTTAAAAAGGAAGATATGATCAATGTAAAATTGGATCATAGGCTTTTAGAGTCTTAAGAGATGAGAAAAGAGATAAGGATGAATACATATGGAGTAACTAGGATAAGACTGCCTCACAAACTGGACCTTAAACAGATTTAGGAGGAAATATAGGATTAGGATAGAGAAAAAGAAGAGAAAGTATTGCCTATAGGCATAATAAAAAGCACAAGTGTATCAATCAACACAGAGGGTATTGTGGACCAGTGAGGAAGGATCATGATCTAGACTAGGGGATTCATGTTGGAAACAGTGAGACAAGTTAGAAAGGATATGATGGGACATATTATATGGTTCCAAACATAATAAATGAGCACTTGAGCTAGAAAGTAGTATAATGTTCACAGGTGGTAAAGAGATATAATGAAAAAACTATACTTCACAAAAATTAGTGGTATTCAGTGGGTTGGAGAGAAGACCAATTAGAAGGTTATCTGTGGAATTCCAACAACCCAATGAACTGAGCTGATGGAGAGAGATGCTCCTCCCACTACCAACACTCAAACATCAGGCAAAAATATTTATCGGTGATGAGCAATGATGAAAAAACAAAAGAACAAACGATAGATGACATGAAGAATGGGAGTAGGGAAGACCATATTTAAGATTCTGAGGTCATTAAATGATGTAACATGTTTACTAGCCCAAAAATATATACTAAAAGAGTAGAAAGAAAACAAAATTTTCCAAATCAGTAGCAAGGATCAAGAAAACAATCCAAATGGAAGGAAAGAACAATGTCCCTTGGAACATAACAATAGAACATAATACGAACAGTACCTCCTTATATGTAATGTAGGTATTGAACATAGGGTGGGAAGTACACATATCAATTTCAAAATAGTAGTTTAATCTGAAATTGTTAAACAGAGAGGGAGGGAAGCAATAGAACTGAGAGAGAGTCAAAAGCCTTTCGTTGTATCTGTAGAGTCTTTTATTTCTTAAAAATACAATCATATACCACATGATAACATTTTGGCCAATGGACTACACATATGACATGGTTCCATAAGATTATAGTACTGTCTTTTTACCGTACCTTTTCTTGTTTAGATATATTTACATATACAAATACCACTGTTAAATTGCCTACAGTATTCAGCACGGTAACATGCTGTGCAGGATTGTAGCCTAGGAACAATGGGCTACACCATGTAGCCTAGATGTGTCGTAGGCTCTACTATCTTGGTTTGTATAAGTACACTCTATGATGTTTACACAATGATGAAATCACCTAACGATGCATTTCTCAGAATAAATTTCTGTTGTTAAGCAACCCATGATTGTATCTGAAGCAAATATCTATATCTCCTTATTAAACCTTGGGGTAAGTACATAAATTAGAGAATAAGTATATTATTCTCTAATTTGCTATTGCATTATATATATGTATACTATGTATATATTATACATAGTATACATGTATAATATACTTATAATATATACGTATATTGGCTGGGCACGGTGGCTCACGCTTGTAATCCCAGCACTTTGGGAGGCCGAGGCGGGCAGATCACGAGGTCAGGAGATCGAGACCATGGTGAAAGCCCGTCTCTACTAAAAATACAAAAAATTAGCCGGGCATGGTGGCGGGTGCCTGTAGTCCCAGCTACTCGGAGAGGCTGAGGCAGGAGAATGGCGTGAACCCAGGAGGCGGAGCTTGCAGTGAGCCGAGATTGCGCCACTGCACTCCAGCCTGGGGGACAGGGCGAGACTCCGTCTCAAAAAAAAAAAAATATATATATATATATATATATATATACGTATATTATATACATATACTATATACGTATATGTAATATACACATATAATATACATATATAATATATACACATATAATATACATATATAATATATAAATATGTTATATACATATATAATATATACATGTTGTATACATATATAATATATACATGTTATATACATATATAATAGATACATATGTTATACATATATAATAGATACATGTTATATACACACACACACACACACACACGTATATAATAGATACATATGTTATATACGTATATAATAGATACAT
>NW_026652298.1:4235457-4238045 GCF_009828535.3 Hylobates moloch
AGATACATATGTTATATACGTATATAATAGATACATATGTTATATACATATATAATGCAGTAGCAAATTAGAGAATAATATACATTTATATACTTAGCCTAAGGTTTAATAAGGAGATATAGATACATTATACCATATTATATATGTAGTATAATATTTGAAAAGCTATTAAAGTAATTGAAGTCTGAAGTGAAGGGTCTAGTTTAATGTTGCACAGGATGGAGTCCTCCAATATGACTTTCTGCACCTCCATCCCTGGCAGAAATCCCCTAAATAATATCCGTGGAGCTGGTGTGGCAAATAGATATGAGGTTACACATTCACCAAGTCTCAAAGATATGTAGCTTCTTACTGTTACTAACAGTTTAAGATTCAACAGTCAAGCTCTGTACCAAAAAAGACAAGGTCCAGGGGATTTATTCTGTAATCTGTTTATAGTGCCCTCTAGTGGCAGCTCTGCAGAGATCTAACGCAGAACTCACTTTTTTTGTGTTGAATATTAACTTTGTATCTATTTTTCAATGTATTAACATAAATTGGATTTTGTTTTTGTTACTAAGCAATATGAGTAATTCTTAACTTTAAAATTGTATTTTTCATTCATTACCTATAGGGAAAAGATGATGCTGTTTTCTTTAGGTGGGTTAAATCTTGTACATTTGCATAGGTAAAATGTTATCAATATAACGCTTTAGATATCCTGTGCTTCATGAAAAGTCCCTGGAGATTTGCCGATGACTTTATTTTTAATATATTTGAACCTCAGGGAAAACACCGAAATAATATGAAATAATTCTGATGAGGTTTCCTATACTTATCAGTTGTAGTTGTCTGATGATGTCAGTCAAAAACCCTACAGGGTAATTAGTCATCATTTTATTATATGAAACTTGGCCACAAAATTACTTATTTAATTTGAAACTAGCAACTTCTTGGCCAGTGGTTTTTAACTGGGGATGCATGTTAGACTTAGCTGTGAAGTTTTACTAAAATGTAGATGTTTAGGACTCACTCTAGACTTGCTGAATCTCTTTACCTGATATTCTTGAAATATTCATATTGGTATAGTCTTAACATACTCTTGGTATATTTTGTCTCAAGATTATTACATGTAAAAATTATGTTCATTCTTTTTAATCAAATGTAACACATACTGACATGGAAAACTGGCTAATCATAGTCCTTGTAGACACTGAAAATTGGCTAGTTGTCCCTATAGACATTTTGTCTAAAACTTTTATTTTGCACGCCTCAGAAATAACCAAACTTTCTTGTCAGTTGTATTATTCTTGCTATGAACTCTCATCAGGCCTTTCACTTTGAAAATAATCAGTAATCAATTTACCACAGTTGTTTTAAGACTTTATCATCTACAGATGGGGTGTGTTTTCCTCTACTGCTTTCCTGAAGACTCTGCAATCAGCTACCCTCCAGAGTTGCTGCCTTCAAATAATGACTATCTCAGAAACTGATGGAAGAGAACTGTACCATGTACTTTTAAACTATTGACACTTCTAAAAATAGACTCTTTCACATAGGCTTCTGTGCTTAGCAACTTTTAGTCTGTCCCTGAGGATTGAGTCAGGATTTTCAGAACTCTAATGGAGAAGCAGAAGGCTTCATAAAACTGCTAACCCAAGCTACCGCAGAACAAGAATTAATTACATAGGAATGAATGAATGAATAGAGGGATGATTGAAGTTATGTGTTTGGAATATTGTTCGTATTGTTTTAATGCTGTCTTTTCTGGATATATAAGGAAATTCTTTCTTAAGCTATCTGTAACCCCATAACTCCTTATCCATTTGCTTTTGTAAACAGTAATAAAATATTTTCAAATAATGTATTTTTCTCACTGACCCTTTCCACCTACCGCTTGAATTCACAAACTATTATCAAGTATTCTTACTTTTCATGGCAATATACTTATTAGCAAATATTCAATAAGAATCTGTCCTTTGTTTACCAGGCCATAATTGGAAAAATAGGTTATGTAATTAAGGCCTTGCCTGGAATGTCATATTTGAGAAAGATGTTCATTTAATCAGATATGATCAGACAATTTTGAGGAACTAAAGAACCAACACTTGGAAAATTCTCCCAGGGAAGCTGATGTGGTACCTGGCTTGTAGGCTCTCTACAGGTAAGTAAGGAAGATCAATGCTGGGAAGGACAGGAAGGGCAGGGTATTTTAGGGAACTCAAGGACAGAGGAATTTGCTGATTATAGATGCTACTGGTAAAATCAGGTAGAGAGAAATTCTTCAGCTTGGCTAAGAACCGAAGCCTTGGAATAGCAAATAATAAAGGCTTTTAAAAGTCCATCTGAGATCCCTATGGTAACTTCCAGAAAAGTAAACTTAAGAAGACCCATATTGGCCGGGCGCGGTGGCTCACGCTTGTAATCCCAGCACTTTGGGAGGCCGAGGCGGGCAGATCACGAGGTCAGGAGATCAAGACCATGGTGAAACCCCGTCTCTACTAAAAATACAAAAAAATTAGCCGGGCATGATGGCGGGTGCCTGTAGTCCCAGCTACTCGGAGAGGCTGAGGCAGGAGAATAGCGTGAACCCGGGAGGCGGAGCTTGC
>NW_026652298.1:4238445-4330997 GCF_009828535.3 Hylobates moloch
ACCTCCCGGGTTCAAGCCATACTCCCACCTCAGCGTCCTGAGTAGCTGAGATTACAGGTGGCCACCACCACGCCCCGCTAATTTTTGTATTTTTAGTAGAGACGAGATTTCACCATGTTGGCCAGACTGGTCTCAAACTCCTGACCTCAAGTGATCCACCCGCCTTTGCCTCCCAAAATGCTGGGATTACAGGTGTGAGCCACTGCATCCGTCTGAGTTCTCTAATCTTATACGGAGTAGTTGGAGATTGGGGGTAAATAGCCACTTCTCAGGGTAGCCCAGTGGTTAGGAGCACGGACTCTGGGGCTTCACTCTTCCCATCCCTGCACATTTCCTCCCTGCAAGGAAGCTATTTAAACTTCCTGTGCCTCCATTTTCTACTCCGGAAAAGGCCGTTCTAAAGCCTAAGAGCAGCAAATGAAGAGTTTCATACTTGGCCAGCAACACATTAAGCACTTAGAAGTTAGCTGCTGTTATTATTACTACAAAATTATTTTAGCCACTCGGAAGACATCATTCTCTTACAGAGTTCCAACTGAAGTGTAAAAGAAATAGGAAGCCACAATACAAGACAAATAAGAAACGGCAAGGTGGTAAGCTTCAGATTTGGAGGTCAGCTATATTTCCTGTCTTCTTGGTAGAAATTAGCATTAAGTTTTAGAAAAATCAGCTTTTGTTTACAGAAATTGCAGGATAACAAGTGATTGGGCTGCTTACCTTTAACCCTTCAGTGTTGGAGGACGCTAACATCTAGAAGTTACAGCTGGGATATCTGACACTGTTAATGAGGTTCTCTTCCTAAGAATCCTAGGAAGTCTGGTGCCTTCTGAGAGGCCCAGCAAAGGGGTTTCCCCTTATGTCATGTTTCTCTTTTTGGCCTCTACTCACTTCAGATACCACTAGAAAGGATTTAATGAGCTATTAGTATCTATTTCTTTTCCATCATGCTTTTCTTCCCAGGTATTTTCTATCCATGCCCATGTATTGGATGGGCTAAAACAAAACCTCCCCTTTCTCATAAGCTCTTATGTATCGCCCGCCTCTGGTGCTCCCTTGCCCGGAGAGAAGCAAGAACCAGTCAGCGTTTGAGAGAATTGCCTGCAGCTGACTTCTAGGCTGGGCTCTGTCAACCTTAGTTACTACCGTCTTTCCAAGAAGCATAAGCAGATATCCTTTTCTAATGTTTTGGATTTTAAAAATATGTAGCACGTTAATCTTTTGAAGCTTTGAAAATTAAATTGTGTTTTTCCTACTCGCTTTTCCCATAAGCCACTTCTCATGTGATAGGAAGGGAATTTGCGATAACAGAATCCTGAGTTGCTGTCACTGTATATGAGTTTATCATCTTCTCCTTCACAGTGAGCGCTTGGCTCATCAGCCACAGAATATCCAATGTTCTGAATCAACAGCCTGCAGCAGGATGGCATCAACAGAAAAATCAGGCTGACATGCCCACAAAAAAACCACCCTGTCTCCAAAAACTATTGGAAACAGCCTCTTTGAGTCCTCAAAAGCAAAAAATATTGGGGACCAGACACGGTGGTTCACGCCTTTAGTAATACCAGCACTTTGGGAGTCCAAGGTGGGCGGATCACTTGAGGTCAGGAGTTCGAGACCAGCCTGGCCAACATGGTGAAACCCCATCTATACTAAAAATACAAAAATTAACTGGGTATGGTGGCACACACCTGTAATCCCAGCTACTCAGGAAGCTGAGGCAGGGGAATGGCTTGAACCCGAGAGGTAGAGGTTGCGGCGAGCTGAGGTCAGGCCACTGCACTCCAGCCTGGCCAACAGAGCTAGACTCCATCTCAAAAAAAAAAAAAAAAAAAAGAAAAGAAAAAATTGACTTTTCTTTCCGTTGAGAAGAAATTGTTTTTGAACCATGTGGGCAGGGGTATAATTCCTCCACTATGCTTCACTATGCTGCTGGTCGTGTTATTGCTGGTCCCATAGCTTCAAATTATATAGGTGATTTGCATGAAGAAAGGGCAAGAAGAAATTTCTCTGGATGGGAAAGATGGTGGTAAGACCACTACCTTCTTCATTTCCCTATTTTCTGGCTCAACCTCAGAAACTAGGTCTGATTTCTGGATTTAGGGGTGTTAGGCAGCGGTTGAAAGAGCTGTTGAGACTCTGGGGTACAAAGCAGTGCCTTCTCCAGTTTTATAGGGTCAAATGTGATCTCTGCGCAGCTGGGGAGATGTTTTCTCTGTTTCTGTGGTGTGCCATGTATATAGTGTTTGGGGAGAAATAAGGCCGGAAGTCACATGGCCCCTTCAGCATGTGGAGGAATTTGCAGCTGTGGAACCCAGGAGTGCTCAGGCAGTGGGGGCAGCCTCGCTGAAGAGCTAGGAGCAGCAGACATCAGCAGGAAGAGCAGAGGATAACATCAAGAGGAATCGTGCCTGCCACCACCCTGCATGTCCGGGGTTATTTCTGGGAGAGCCAGAGCCTAAGGGGTATTGGGTTTGCTCAAGACTCAAGTCACCTGAGGGTAGGTGGGGGCCAATAATCCGGCAAAGTGGGGCTAAAGACAAACTAGACAGCTTGGGCATGAGGTTTGAAAATAGGAGGTCTGGGATGTTTGGGTTACAGTCAAAAAACTAACATGGCTTTAGCAACTTCACTAAATCAAAGTCATAAAATTTGTTTCTCTTTCGTGGCTTCAATACCTTGGTGCTCTTAGTACTCTCCAAATATAGATCAGAGGTGCAGGAGAAATCAACTTTTAGTAAGCTGAATGAATGATCGTCTAGTGATTAACTCTTCTCTAAGTTTTAAGTGAAAAGCAGCAGGCATCACAGTGAGTGTATCCTGTGTTGAACTGGATCATTTGTGTAGGTTTGGGGAGCTCTAGTGAGCATTATGGGGCCCTTCTTCCTGGAACACCAAGTTTTAGGCAGTAGCTACAATTACAGCGATTAGTTACAGAAAGCAGTTATTAGCACACTTGCTCTATTTTACTACCACTTAAAAGCAATTAAGAGGGAGAAAATATAAGTCACACTTCTCGTTAGAGGTTTAGAGACTATATTAAACAAAACTTTACCTTTCTTCCGAAACCAGGGAATTGTTCCTATTATCAGATAGAAGTGAAGTTTCTATGCAAAGAAAGCTGAGATACTTAGTCCATTGTTCTAAAGAGCATTTTTCTTTAAGTGGTCCAAGAAATGTCACTAGTTTCCCCAAAAGGGTCCTCTGGTTAAATACTGGTAACCAATGAGTTAAGTAATGTTAAACAGGTTTCATTACTGACTTTTTGAAGACTTTAATATGCCCACATATGAAGTCTGACTTCCATGATAGAGGAATGTGAATAGGCACCTCATGGACAATTACATTCAGGATACTGCCAGTACATCTTGCAGAAGGCTGGTGCTCTAGAATGTAATTTCAAAAATGCCAGGCCGGGCGCGGTGGCTCACTCCTATAATCCCAGCACTCTGGGAGGCCAAGGCAGGCGGATCGCCTGAGGTCAGGAGTTCAAGCCAGCCCGGCCAACATGGGGAAACCATGTGTCTACTAAAAATACAAAAATTAGCTGGGCGTGATGTCAGGCGCCTGTAATCCCAGCTACTCGGAGGTTGAGGCAGGAGGATCACTTGAACCTTGGAGATGGAGGTTGCATTGAGCCGAGATCACACCATTGCACTCCAGTCTGGGTGACAAGAGCGAGACTTCACCTCAAAAAAAAAAAAAAAAAAAAGAAGTCATATGTGATAGACGTGGAGAAGCACCACCTAGGTCCCCTTTCAAGGACTTGCTGTCCACCAGCAGGGAGTGTGACAGCAGACTGTTTCATCTGTCTGCTTCTTCACACTCTGCCTCCACTGCAAAGAGCACCTTGCCCTTCCATGAGCAGTCCACCTGGTGGCTGAGCGAGGTGGATATAAAGGACCTGCCCTCTTATCTACCCGCAACAGTAAATACTTGCTCCAGAGCTCCCCAGGGGATTGGCTAAGACTTGTCAGGCCCACGTCACTTCTCTCTCTGCCCAATCCTTCTTTCTCCCTTTCCTTTCACACTTGTTTATCCCCAATCAGCAAGTTGTACCCCAGACTTTGTCTCAGTATCTGCTTTCATAAAACCCAACCTGAGCCAGTACTGAGATTAAAATATGTAGGATTACTCTTTTCGATGAGTGAGGATTCCTACATGTCAATTTTACTTGTTTAACGTTTGTTCATTTCAATGACATAACCAAGCATTTGTTACCTAGGCTGATTATAAATGGAATACTTTCTATAATGAGTTATTCATTTACTGTTATCTAATACGATTAATTAATGTTTCTATTTTAATATATTTCAAGTTCTAATACTGCAATGTCTAATGTACAAAAATTTGTTGAACTCAGAGTGGTTGAAATACTCCACATTTGTAAAAGTATATACTACAGTAAAATTAATACTACTAACCGAATAAAACAAATACAATCTAATGGAAAGTGTGTCAGTTGACTGACCAACAATCCCACTGGTTGAACTAAAAGAGGTTTCCTTTGAAGAAGTTCGGAGTCTTAGAAATATTTAAGGATTAGGGCCGGGTGCGGTGGCTCACACTTGTAATCCCAGCACTTTGGGAGGCCGAGGCGGGCAGACCACGAGGTCAGGAGATCGAGACCACAGTGAAACCCCATCTCTACTAAAAATACAAAAAGAAAAATTAGCCGGGCGTGGTGGCGGGCGCCTGTAGTCCCAGCTACTCAGAGAGGCTGAGGCAGGAGAATGGCGTGAACCCAGGAGGCGGAGCTTGCAGTGAGCCGAGATTGTGCCACTGCACTCCAGCCTGGGTGACAGAGCGAGACTCCGTCTCAAAAAAAAAAAAAAAAAAAGGAAATATTTAAGGATGTGAAGAAAATTTCTAGACATTTTCAGAATATTTGATTGCATTAAATGTTGATGGCCCATATACTTCTAATCCTTTCATGCTACTAATAGATATAGCCATAAAAAGGGAAAAAGAAAATAATCAATTTGACTAGTATTTAGATTATAAATGAAACAAAAAGGAGGAGAAAATGAGTTGATAGGAGAGAAGTTGTAAAAGAAATATATCCGTAGGTGAGACAACTGTAACTCAAGCAGGTAAAAGAGCCAAAAAAAAAAAAAAAAAAAAAAAAAAGACAATGAAAACATGCAAGCTTCCCCTGTTTAGGAAATAAGGAGGTGATAGCAGAGAGGCAGGGGGCCAAGCCATGCTCCAAGGGACCCAAGTAACAGAGTCAAGGGTCCCAGGAGTAGGTGAGAGGGAAAAGCTACATGTAAGGAGCCACTAATAGGCATGGGAAGTTTGTGTGTGTTTAATTCAAACATTTCTAATAAAAGCCGGTTAAAATATCCACCAACGTTTCCACTCTTCAATCAAGTGGGAGCAGACATCAAGTATTCATAGAATTGGGTGTAAAAACCATTGGGTCTTTTAATAACATGAAGGTGCTAAAGAGAAATAGCATGGAAATTACTATTTTGTTCATTTTATTATTCCATAAGTTCCTTTAATCATATTCCTCTTTTTTATAGTTTATTGCATTCTTCCTATGTGTCTACACATGGGTTAGCTCATTTAATCAAGTCTTCAAGGGACTTGATGTCAGAGCTGCTCTCTCCTTCATCAAATGTAGACCTTTCCCTAAAGGATTTGATGTCTCTAGCCTAGAAAGAAAGGCACGTTGTGATGTTAGAGTCAAGTCCACAAATATATGGACTGAAATACAGAGAATCTGAGCCCCTGGGTAGAACACGCTACCAGTGTTGGAATGGATGGGCGACACAGCCACCTTCCTCTTGGCTGGAAAAGTCTGGCCTTGCTCCCAGAATGACGGCTGTTCTGTTTCTGTGTTATTTATTTAACTTGACAATACTTAAAGCAAACCTGATTTTTAAGGCCAGTTCCTTCTGAGCAGTTTAATCTGAAAACATGATTTCCTTAAATAGGATCTTATTTTGTCTGTTGATTGGCATTGACTGAGGTGCTTTGTTAGTTTCCGCTTTCCAGGTGGCTGGAATGACAGTGCTGGCTGTCATTCCTCTTTGACCACTTAAAAGTAATTTTATGGAACTTACCTACTATGCCTCTTTAATCTTCTTCAGGCATAGATGAGTAGAAAATATTTCATGTGATCAGAGAAATGGAGGAATCATTCTTTCCAATATTATATCAATAATGACTTTAACAAATATTTTTATTACAACACATTTGGTGGGTAGATAGAAGGAAAGGAGTAATGATGATATGAAACAAACAAACAAAAAAACCCAGACTCCTGTAGTTATCAATTGCTATGTAACAAATTACTTCAACAATTAGCAGTTTAAAGTAATAAACTTTTATTATCCCAGTTTCTGTGGGTCAGAAATTTAATAGTGGCTTAGCTCAGTGGTTCTGTCTCAGGTTCTTATGAGGTTGCAGTTAGGATGCCACCAGGTGACTTGGAGAGCTCATGTCTACAAAAAAAAAAAAAAAATTGATCAAGTGTGGTAGTGCATGCCTGTAGTCCCAGCTACTTGGGAGGCTGAGGCAGGAGGATCATGTCAGCCCAGGAGGCTGAGGTTGTAGTGCACTGTGATAGTGCCACTGCACTCCAGCCTGAGTGACAGAGTGAGAACTTGTCTCAAGACAAAACAAAACAAACAAAAAGATGTCACCAGAGCTACAGTCATTGAAGACTTGACTGGGACTGGAGGATCTGTTTCCAAAATAGTTCATCCATATGGTTCTGGTTGTTGGAAGGAGGCTTCAGTTCCTTCCTATTATGTCCAGAATTGGTGGGTTCTTGGTCTCACTGAGTTCAAGAATGAAGCCGCTGACCCTTGCGGTGAGTGTTACAGCTCTTAAGGTGGCGCATCTGGAGTTGTTCATTCCTTCTGATGTTCGGATGTGTTCGGAGTTTCTTCCTTCTGGTGGGTTCCTGGTCTCGCTGGCTCAGGAGTGAAGATGCAGACTTTCGCGGTGAGTGTTACAGTTCTTGAGGCGGTGCGTCTGGAGTTGTTTGTTCCTCCGGGTGGGCTCGTGGCCTCGCTGGCTTCAGGAGTGAAGCTGCAGACCTTGGCGGTGAGTGTTACAGCTCATAAAAGCAGTGTGGACCCAAAGAGTGAGCAGTAGCAAGATTTATTGCAAAGAGCGAAAGAACGAAGCTTCCACAGTGTGGAAGGGGACCCCAGCAGGTTGGCACTGCTGGGTCTTATTCTATCTGGCCCCACCCACGTCCTGCTGATTGGTAGAGCTGAGTGGCCTGTTCTGACACAGGGCGTTGATTGGTGCGTTTACCATCCCTGAGCTAGACATAAAAGTTCTCCATGTCCCCAATAGATCAGTTAGATACAGAGTACCCACACAAAGGTTCTCCAAGGCCCCACCAGAGCAGCTAGATACAAGAGTGTTGATTGGTGCACTCACAAACCCTGAGCTAGACACAGGGTGCTGATTGGTGTGTCTGCAAACCTTGAGCTAGACACAGAGTGCCGATTGGTGTATTTACAAACCCTGAGCTAGACATAAAGGTTCTCCAAGGCCCCACCAGAGCAGCTAGATACAGAGCGTCGATTGGTGCATTTACAGACCCTAAGCTAGACACAGGGTGCTGATTGGTGTGTCTGCAAACCTTGAGCTAGATACAGAGTGCCGATTGGTGTATTTACAATCCCTGAGCTAGACATAAAGGTTCTCCACATCTCCACCAGACTCAGGAGCCCAGCTGGCTTCACCCAGTGGATCCTGCCACGGGGCCACAGGTGGAGCTGCCTGCCAGTCCCGCGCTCTGCGCTCACACTCCTCAGCCCTTGGGTGGTCGATGGGACTGGGCGCTGTGGAGCAGGGGGTGGCGCTCGTCGGGGAGACTCCGGCCGCACTGGAGCCCATGGAGGGGGTGGGAGGCTCAGGCATGGCAGGCTGCAGGTCGCGAGCCCTGCCCCGTGGGAAGGCAGCTAAGAACTGGTGAGAAATTGAGCGCAGCGCCAGTGGGTTGGCCCTGCTGGGGGACCCAGTACACCCTCCGCAGCTGCTGGCCTGGGTGCTAAGCCCCTCATTGCCCAGGGCCGGCAGGGCCCGCCGGCTGCTCCAAGTGTGGGGGCCCGCCAAGCCCACGCCCACCCGGAGCTCCAGCCGGCCGGCAAGCGCCGTGCGCAGCCCCAGTTCCCACTTGCGCCTCTCCCTCCACACCTCCCTGCAAGCTGAGGGAGCCGGCTCCCGCCTTGGCCAGCCCAGAAAGGGGCTCCCACAGTGCAGCGGTGGAGGGCTCCTCAAGTGCCGCCAAAGTGGGAGCCCAGGCAGAGGAGGCGCTGAGAGCAAGTGAGGGCTGTGAGGACTGCCAGCATGCTGTCACCTCTCACTATGTGGGCCTCTCCATGGGATGCTGGAGTGTTGTTATGACACACTGTCTTGTGTCCCCCATTATGCGTGACATAAGAGAGAGCAAGGAGGAATGCACAGTGTCTCCTATGGAAGCCTCAGGCGTCACAGATCGTCATTTCTATGACATCTTGCTGGTTATACGCATCAACCTTACTCAGTTTGACAGGGGACTACACAAGGGCATGAATACCAGGAGGTGGGCATGACTGGGCTACCAAAGAATGTCCTCTGGTCCCCCAGTGATTCACCTCCTTACCACATACAAAATACTCTCACCTCCCCTCATGGCCCCAAAAGTCTAATCCCTTTACGGTACCTGCTGAACATCCACAATCTTGCTACATAAATCAGCACGAGACTCCTTGGATGAGATTTCTTAACAGCAGTTCCTTAAGTTTAGCTCCTTGAGTACCATTCTCCTTCATCTGAAGAACCGCAAATTAAAGAAACAAGTAACCTACCCACATCACACACAACATGCAATGGGACGAAAAATATCGGATGTCTATAGTTGTAGACAATCCTGTTCAAAGTCACCCAGTCCAGGCTGGGCACAGTGGCTCACACCTGTAATCCCAGCACTTTGGGAGGCCAAGGCAGGAGGATCGCTTGAGCCCAGGAGTTTGTAAACAACCTGGGAACATAGGGAGATTCCATTTCTGCAAAAATTTAAAAAATTAGCTGGGTGTAGTGGCATGTGCCTGTAGTCCTAGCTACTCAAGAGGCTGAGGTAGAAGGGATCACTTGAGCCTGGGAGGTCAAGGCTGCATTGAGCTGTGATTGTGCCACTGCACTCCAGCCTGGGCAAAAGAGCAAGACCCTGTCTCAACACACACACACACACACACACACACACCCCAAAAAACAAAATCCTCTAATCCATGCTACCTCCACCTTACTGAAGGAGACGATGTTGCTAAATTTTCTACCACTACATAACAAGGATCCTCTTTCCTTTTGTTTTTTGTTTTTGTTTATTTGTTTGTTTTGGCTTTGGCTTTGGAATGAGGAAATGAATGGAAGCTGGAAAGACTTTGAGGAGAGTGTTAGTGAAAGCATAACATGTTGAACAAACTGATAGTAGAAGCCTGATAGACATTCAGGAGGCTGCCAGTGTGGGATTAAAGGAAGGTAAGGAAATTGCCATCAAAACCACAGGAGGCCGGGCAGTGGCTTACACTTTTAATCCCAGCACTTCGGAAGGCTGAAGCGGGAGGATCGTTTCAGGCCACATTTGAGGTTTTGTTAGGATAGTGCCTCACATTCAGGTACCCGATATCTGTGTTAGTTATCTCTTGCTGCATAACAGATCATTCCAAAACTTAGCTGCTTAAAACGATGCTAAATACTACCTCACACAATTTCTGTGAGTCAGACATCGAATAGTGGCTTAGGTGGATAATTCTGGCTTGAGGGCTTTCTTGAAGTTACAATCAAGGTGTTGTCCAGGGCAACAGTCATCTGAGGGCTTGACTGGGGCTGAAAGATCCCCTTTCAAGACAGTTTGCTTACATTATGCTTATTGTCAGCAGGAAACCTCAGTTCCTCCTCATGTAGGCCTCTCCACAGGCTGCTTGAGTACCCTCACAAGATAGTGGCTGCCTTGCCTCAGAGGAAGAGACTGAAGAAAATAAGGTAAAAAAACTTCCATGTCTCTTGTAACTTAGCCTAAGAAGCCACACATGGGCATTTCTGCAATATCCTATTGGTTACATAGGTTGGCTTTATTCAATATGGCACAGCACTACTAAGGGTGCAATTACCAGGAATCTGGGATCCTTGGGAAACATCTTGGTGGCTTCTTACCACGCTAATCCACAGAAATTGAGAGGGAATTCAAACACAGCCAAGGGAGGCAGACCTTGCTGGCTAGATGATGGCCTCTGGTTGTAAAGCTGGATGGAAACAGACATGGAGATGTCCACTGTGGGAGCTCAGGTTCTAAGGACACCTCACCAGCCGGGCAGCCCACATACACTATTCAGGAGGAATCTGTTAGGCCGGGCTGAAAACTAGTGTTCTTGGGAGATGTGTTCTTTAGAATTAATGGCTCAGAGAGCTTTCCTGTTGACCTTGGTGCTGGATCCATCTTATCCTTCTTTTGCTACATCTTGGCAGTTACATTTAAGATGCTGTTTCTCTTCCTCACTTCAAACTGTGCCTAATTTTCAAATAATTTCCATTCTTTTTTGAAAAATGGTAATTTTCTTATAGTTCCAATGCTTCAGTAACTGGGGAGCTTCTCTTGTGCCTGGATACTACTTTTCTTTACTAAAAACTGATGTGACCCAGATAAAGGGAATTTTATTCTGAGTGTTTATCTCTAATCTTCTTTTTTATTATTTGTCTCTTGCAATAATCTGAGCACTTTTAAGAGATGAATGTTTTATCCTACTATCCAGTGCTTTTTCCAGACCTGACACATAGTAGGTATTCAATTAATGTATGCTGCCAAAATATATTTCAATGTTAGAGGCCACCGAACAGATATCTTTTCATTCTCTCCCCTCTGCTGCCTACATAAGGAGCCAATGAAGCACATTTTAAAAAAAGAGCACATTTGTAATTGCTTCAAAGTTAAACCTATATACTTTTTTGGTTAATTTTATTACCTGTAGTTGCTCTTGTTTTCCATACTTTAAGAAGATTATCTCAATTAGCGTTAATTGTCTCCTTCCGCGTGGTCCTTCCTCCATCTGTCTTAGGGGAATTTTCTTGGTGTTTTTCCATCTCATTCAGACATAATGGTGTGGATGGTGGGTGGTTTGGGGTTACATATTGGAGCTATGAAAGGGGTACAATTCCAGTGATGGTTCTGTGGCCCTAATCCCCTGCTCTCCACCCCCACTTTTTTTGAAGAGAGTGTCAAATATGGATTAATTACTTATCTTTGTGACCAAAAAAAAAAAAAAAAAAAAAAGCCTAAGTTAACTGAACGAAAAAAATGGAAATTTACTAATAAGTGTCCCGTGGAACTTGTGGATTAAATAGCAGTCAGCTATCGTCAGATCTCTGTCCCTCTCTCTCTCTCCCCCACTCCCTCCTGCTCGCTCTCTCTCTCTCTTTCCCTCTTTCCTCAGTGTATGCTTCATTCTTCTCTTTATATAGATTGTTTTCCTCTTCTCCATTCCCATGCATGCCCAAGTATGGCCACTGAGTTAGCTGGGTCCTCTGTGAGGCAGACATTGAGATGGAGCTGGGAGCACATGAGGTTTGTTGAGAGGTAATGCCTGTGAAAGAGAAGAAGAAGAGGAAGGTAATTGGACAGGGAAAGCCTTCACACCATGATGCATACTGAACACCTATTAAAGGAAAGTGGGAGGAATCAGGATTGGGCAAGTGAGCCTCAGATCATGATGTGGACATGACAAAATTCAGACCAAGCCAATGGGGAACTCCAGAGCAAAGATGATTTGCTAGAGGTGTTCCATGTTGGAGAGAAATGTCCAGGCTCTAGGACCTCTGTGGTGCTTAGTCATTAGCTCGGGGTTACCTGGAAGAAGTATGGCTCCAGCTCAAAAATTGAAGCAGATTCTGAAGGCACTAACAGCTGGAGGCCGTCAGCTAACTCCGCTCTTGCCCCTCCCAACTCCAATCCTTTCCTGAAACAAGAGCTGAGCAGTGGTGCATCTCTATGGCTGCCACAGCCACCAAGACCCAAATGTTCCCTCACTGTGAACATCTATGTAGAGCATTTACCTGTATTAGAGTCTGTGTGTATCTGTCCTCCAAATTACCATACAGTTCTGGCCCAGGAGAGTGGGTTCAGTTTTACAAAATGATGCCTGGGGCCACTGCTGTGGTTAAAAAGAGCCCGCATTGCCAAGTCAATCCTAAGCCAAAAGAACAAAGCTGGAGGCATCACGCTACCTGACTTCAAACTATACTACAAGGCTACAGTAACCAAAACAGCATGGTACTGGTACCACAACAGAGATATAGATCAATGGAACAGAACAGAGCCCTCAGAAATGATGCCGCATATCTACAACTATTTGATCTTTGACAAACCTGACAAAAACAAGAAATGGGGAAAGGATTCCCTATTTAATAAATGGTGCTGGGAAAACTGGCTAGCCATATGTAGAAAGCTGAAACTGGATCCCTTCCTTACACCTTACACAAAAATTAATTCAAGATGGATTAAAGACTTAAATGTTAGACCTAAAACCATTAAAATCCTACAAGAAAACCTAGGCAATACCATTCAGGCCATAGGGGTGGGCAAGGACTTCATGTCTAAAACACCAAAAGCAATGGCAACAAAAGCCAAAATTGACAAATGGGATCTCATTAAACTAAAGAGCTTCTGCACAGCAAAAGAAACTACCATCAGAGTGAACAGGCAACCTACAGAATGGGAGAAAATTTTTGCAACCTACTCATCTGACAAAGGGCTAATATCCAGAATCTACAATGAACTCAAACAAACAGACACTTCTCAAAAGAAGACATTTATGCAGCCAGAAAACACATGAAGAAATGCTCATCATCACTGGCCATCAGAGAAATGCAAATCAAAACCACAGTGAGATACCATCTCACACCAGTTAGAATGGCCATCATTAAAAAATCAGGAAACAACAGGTGCTGGAGAGGATGTGGAGAAATAGGAACACTTTTACACTGTTGGTGGGACTGTAAACTAGTTCAACCATTGTGGAAGTCAGTGTGGCGATTCCTCAGGGATCTCGAACTAGAAATACCATTTGACCCAGCCATCCCATTACTGGGTATATACCCAAAGGAGTATAAATCATGCTGCTATAAAGACACATGCACACGTATGTTTATTGCGGCACTATTCACAATAGCAAAGACTTGGAACCAACCCAAATGTCCAACAACAATAGACTGGATTAAGAAAATGTGGCACATATACACCATGGAATACTATGCAGCCATAAAAAATGATGAGTTCGTGTCCTTTGTAGGGACATGGATGAAACTGGAAAACATCATTCTCAGTAAACTATCGCAAGGACAAAAAACCAAACACCGCATGTTCTCACTCATAGGTGGGAATTGAACAATGAGAACTCATGGACACAGGAAGGGGAACATCACATTCCGGGTACTGTTGTGGGGTGGGGGGTGGGGGGTGGGGGGGGACGGGGACAGCATTAGGAGATATACCTAATGCTAAATGACGAGCTAATGGGTGCAGGAAATCAACATGGCACATGGATACATATGTAACAAACCTGCACATTGTGCACATGTACCCTAAAACCTAAAGTATAATAAAAAAAAATAAAAAATAAAAAAATAAAATGGATCTAGAAATTTAAAATAAAATAAAATAAAATAGTGAAAAAAAAAAAAAAAAAAAGAAGATGAGCTAGACATTTGCTCCTAAAGATATTGTCATTATTATGTTGGATAAAATTTGAAGGTCAGAGGGCACCAAATAGAGTAATATGTTCACTATTTTATCCTCTCTAGCACGTAGAGACATGAAGAAGCATATTTTATTTATTTATTTATTTATTTATTTATTTATTTATTTATTTATGAGATGGAGTTTTGCTCTTGTTGCCCAGGCTGGAGTGCAATGGCGCAATCTCTGCTCACTACAACCTCTGCCTCCCAGGTTCAAGCGATTCTCCTGCCTCAGCCTCCCAAGTAGCTGGGATTACAGGTGAGCGCCTGGCTAATTTTTTGTATTTTTAGTAGAAACAGGGTTTCACCATGTTAGCCAGGCTGGTCTCGAACTCCTGACCTCAGGTGATCCACCCACCTCGGTCTCCCAAAGTGCTAGGATTACTGGCATGAGCCACCGTGCCCGGCCAAGAAGCATATTTTTTTAAAAACTTTTTTTTTTTTTTCATTTTTATAACCTCATTAGCAGAAAGCATACTTCTGTTCAAAAGTGTTAAGATAATCATGTTCTGACTTTAGCTTTAATTGCTTCAATGATAAGCAGTGTCTTCTGCTCCCCTCCCCACATCCACCCCTTAGAATTTTTCCAAGATTCTTCTTATCCATTCTGTTCAGATTTATATCATCCATTATATGAAGCAGAGGGGAGGGAAATGTGTCAATAGAAATATGTAAAGGCATTCAAGTGGGTTGGTATTTTTGGCATTAGCTAATTATTCTTTCTCTGGCATAATGTACCAAAAAGCATATTAGGACTTTCTGGTTGAAATAAACTACTGTTAACTAGCTCAGGTAAAAAGTGAAGAATTTAGTGAGGAAGCATGTTAAGCTGTTTGGTTTTTTTGAACCCAACCCAATGAGGCTTTGGGAATGGCATATTATTACACATTGCTGTGTAACAAACTGCCAAAAGCTTAATGGCTTGAGAAGAACACAAATTTATAATCTCACAGTCTCTTCAAGGCTGCACCGCATGTGTCAGCGGGGGCTGGTTCTCACTTGGAGCTCAGGGCGCTCTTCCAAGCTCATTCAGCTTGTTTGTGGGCAGAATGCAGTTCCTTGAGGTCACAGGACTGAGGCCCCCACTCCTGCAGGCCACTTTTCTCCACAGACAGTCATCCAGGGCTGTTTGCTTTCTGTCTTGAGCAGGTAAGAGACTCTCTTTGCTGGTTTTTAAAGGTTTTCACCCCATTAAGTGAAGTTCAGTGAGGATTATATTCCTCTTAACTCCAAATCAACTGATTTAAGGCCTTCATTACGTCTAGACCACACCTTTTGTCATATAACAGTAAGTTGGCCAGGCGTGGTGGCTCATGCCTATAATCCCAGCACTTTGGGAGGCCGAGGCAGGTGGATCACAAGGTCAGGAGTTCAAGACCAGCCTGGCCAACATAGTGAAATCCCGTCTCTACTAAAAATACAAAAAATTAGCCGGGCATGGTGGCAACCACCTGTGACCCCAGCTACTCGGGAGGCTGAGACAGGAGAATCACTTGAACCCAGGAGGCAGAGGTTGCAGTGAGCGGAGATTGTGCCATTGCACTCCAGCCTGGGCAACAGTGTGAGACGCTGTCTCAAAAATATATGTATATATATAACATAGTAAGTTATGGGAGTGATGTTTCATATTTGCAGATCCTTCCACTGTCAAGGGTAGGTATTATACAGGTCTATACCAGGGCTGGACTCCTAGAATTCTGCCTACCACAAATGGACTCAGTTTAAGTGCTGGAAAACTGAAAACATCTTCTCTTCTATCTTACCTCTTCTCTCTAACAGTCTCTTCCCTTTGGATTCTCCAAATTACCAAGGAAGAGCTCTGGCCTAGCTTGGATGGGATGTTCAAGCTTGGTATTATCAACTGTGGCCAGGGGCATGGTTCCATGTTGTATAAAATAGCTTCTGGGGGTCCACTGGTGTGGTTGAGAAGGTAGGAGTAGTTCATTTAAGGAAGGGCCGTATGGGCTGGGAGGATACTCCGCAGCTATTTACCTCATGCTGCCTTTTATTCAGTGAAGAGGACATTCTTCTGATAGGTCAGACAGCAATGGGTAGTAAGTGATAATGGCCCTTGGGCAGCAATGAATTGTGCTTGTGTCCTCTTTTATGTCACCCTGGAATTCTCCCAGAAACAAACTCATTCTAAAACTAGGCTATGTTCATTCACGCCACATTCAACAAATCAAAAAAATCCAAAACTGAAATAAAAATTCATGTAAGGTGATGGTGAGGAAATGGGGAATGACTGGTAATATGTATAAGGTTTTCTTTTGGGGGTGATGACAATGTTCTAAAATTGTGTATATATATTCCACTGTGGTTCATAGAAATGGCCCTAGCCCATAGATTGAGGTCTCTTAATACTGTTTGCCATTAAAAAGATCCTGGGCTCCTTAGGGGTAATGGCTTACTCCAAGTTTGAGGCATGGAAGATATCAGGTGAGCCTGGTACATCTTTTGGGGTGTCTAAAAGCAAGAGTCCAGGGTTTAATGAGGTCACGTGAAAGGTTTGGTCAGTTTTAGCCCCTTCATATTGGCTACAATGTTGTGTGTTATGGTTTGGCCTCATAAGCACCTATTCAGGGGAGTACAACAGAGGAAAGCTTTGTCACTCAGACACCTGGGAGGTCCTGCAGGAGATGCCCGAGGCTGCAGCTGGAAATGTTGCTTGTGCCTGCGGGGTCACTGGGAAGTGTTATGCAGTCACGATGAACTTTTCAGGTAGCGTCGTGTGCCATCTTAGACTTTTTCCCCCAAGTTTCATCCCTCCCGCCCCTCAGTTCATTAAATTTCACTCTCCCAGATACTCTGTACATCTTTTCTTGTACTATGTAATATCTACATTTTTTCACCCCGTCCCACCCTGCCAGGACAATTTTTGCCCCGTAGGGGCTGATATTTCCCTTACTGAGAATGCATGCTTCACTCCATTTGTGCTGGCAAGTGTGGAGAATGTGGACATTTATGTAGGGTGGTGGTAGGGAAATGGGGAAACTAGTAATATGTATGGGGGTTTTTTGGGGGGGTGATAAAAATGGAGGACCCCAAGTGACTGTTATTTTGGGGCCCAGAAAAGGACCAAGGTAAGTACATTTCATCATTGGGATTCAAGGCTGGAATCTTTTCTGATTGAGACCCTTGGGTCATTTGGGCAGAGAAACAGCGAGACAGATTTCATCCTCTTCTCTCCCACAGGCGCTAACCCCAAATGTGTCTCCTGCATGCTGGTATCCATCTCGAGTCCGCTGCCCAGGGAACCCACCTTGGGATCATTTAGCGAAATATCTCTAATATGTGGGTGATTTATTACTGCTGGGTCTAAAAGCTACTGTTTGAGCATTTATATAGTGTGCAAAAAGCTTGTCACTGTGCATACAGTGCTGGCTGTCTCCCGTTGACCCTCCCAGGCTACTCTCCCTCTGCTCTGTGCTCAGGGAGACTAGCCATAATGATTACATCAATGGGCCCCTTGCCACGGCTTCCTGATGGGCTTGGCCAATGGAGCGTGATAGAGCATGCAGCAGATAGAGCATGAGGTCAGAGTATATTCTCAACTTCTCACCTGTCAGGCCACAGGGGTTGTCTATTTCTCTCTCCAAAGGGTTTCTGGTCCTGCTATGTGGACCCCTCTCTATATATATTTCTTACTGTGGGTTCAAGTAGCTACCTTCTCTCTGTGGCTTCTTCAGGCCAAAACTCCCTGCTCTTGCTGGCCCTGGAGACACTGCATTATCCCTGTGTTTCTCCTAGATTCTGCCCACCTTTGTAGATAGTCTATATTTTGAACCCCTCTTCAATTTCTCAGTTTGCAGATGCCATATTCCCTGCTGGGAACATGACTGACACATTCAAGTCTCCTCGAAAGCAGTTATTTCCAAGGTGGTATAACATCCTGTCCCTGCCTCAGAGGTCAGGAACAGTGACCTGGAACAGAACAGCTTTGT
This sequence comes from Hylobates moloch, assembly GCF_009828535.3. Lineage (NCBI taxonomy): Eukaryota > Metazoa > Chordata > Mammalia > Primates > Hylobatidae > Hylobates > Hylobates moloch. The sequence continues at coordinate 4,256,127 of NW_026652298.1, forward strand.
GGATAACCTAAAAGCATTTTGCAAACATAGAGGGTGAGGTAATTAGCTCTATCTGATTGAGCTGGGGAAGGCTTCTCAGAAGAGCAAACAGTATAGTCTGACAGGAATTTTCCATACAGAAAAAGGAACTGCAAATGCAAACGCATGAAGGCTTGAAAGGGATGGCCTTTTGGAAATCTAGAAAAAAGTCTCAGCAGGTCAAAGTCAAGTGTGTGCACACAGGCTTGTTTGCAGGAAAGGTAGGAAGGGGAAGAGGCATGCAGTGACGTTGTAAGGATAAATTGGTTGTGGAAGATGCAGTCTTGAAGGCAGTAAAGTCTAAAAGTCTATAGTTCTCTAGAGGTCGGAAAGTATAAAAGTCTATAGTTCTCTAGAGGTCGGTAGAAGTGTTGTACAGTGTTGTAAGAAATGAAGGTAATACATTTCATAAAAGCACATGCTGTAACTACCAAGATATTATCACAAGGAGGTAGTTAAGAAATGGCTAGATTGTTGCAACCCTAGATGGTGACACAGTTAAGTTAATGTTTTGTAGAGAGAAAGGAAAGAAATAAACACTTAAGTGTTTACTCTCTGCTAGTGTTCGGACATAACATTTCACTGTAGGAGACACGCCTGTTGACTTTGCATCTTTCCATCTATAAAGCCAATGAGATTGCCACTGGATAGTGCATCCTGCTTTGGGGCTTAGAAAAATACATCATCAGAATATTCCACTGTGAGGACCCCTGTCTGACACATATACAGACAGTCCCAGACTCATGATTTTTCAACTTCAACTTATGATTTTTTGACTTTATAATGGTACAAAATTGATACACATTTAGTAGAAACCATATTTTAAATTTTGTGGGTTTTTTTTCCTTTTTATAAAAAAGAAATAGGGTCTCACTGTGTTGCTCAGGCTGATCTCAAACTCCTTACTTCAAGCAATCCTCCTGCCCTAGCCTCTCAAGTAGCTGGGATTACAAGTTCCAGCCACCATACCCAGCTTAATTTTGATCTTTTCCCAGGCGAGCTATATGTGGTATGATATTCTTACACGAGATATTTAACACTCTACTATAAAATAGGCCTTGTGTTGATTTAGCTGATTTAGCTTACCTGCAGGCTAATGTAAGTGTTCTGAACACATTTAAGCTAGGCTAGGCTAAGCTATGATGCTTGGTAGGTTAGATATATTAAGTGCATTTTTGGCTTATGATGTATCTAAGTTATGCTGGCTTCATCAGAACATCCTAAGTCGAGGAGCATCTGTAGTGGTAAACACATCATTAGGGTTTTTAATTTGATTGTTACTGAGAAATTGTTGCAGGTTGTGAGTTTCTAAAATGAATTTTAATTAACTCCCTTCATTGCTGGTCCTGGGTACTAGAATCGTAGGATCACACATGGGTTGCACATGGGTGCACACCCCACAAGCCCCAGTTTCTTAGTGGTCTCTCTAACTCCTCTTGTGATCAATAAGCTAAGGTACTCTACGTGCATACATACTAGCTTTCATTTTCATGTAAAACTATGCAGAGTAGTGTCTGGAACCCACTGGATACTCCATACATGGTCTCTTTTGATCTTAAAAGAACACAGTGAGGTGGGCATTCAGTAACTTGTCCAGGTTGAGAGTGGAGTCAGGATTTGAACCCAGGTGATTGTATCTTATGCTCTTGATCATCACGCAAGGCCACCACTCATGAGACTCGAACAGCAGATGGGGCCGGGTGTGGTGAATCCTAGCTCTTTGAGAGGCTGAGGCACGAGTCTCACTTGAGCCCAGGAGTTTGAGGTTGCAGTGAGCCACAACTGTGCTACTGTACTCCACCTTGGGCAACAGAGCGAGATCGTATCTCAAACAGTGGAATGACAAAGAAAGCAAAAATCAAAAAACAAAACCCTGAATAGCAGATGGGCTGTGAGCATGGAGCAGATTGCATCAGCTGCATGAGCCTTCATTCTTCCTCCAGAAAGGCCTCCAAAGACAGCTTTTTCAAAGTCTAGGCTATAAAAATACCACCTTGAGTTTCACTTCTTTTCATCTATGAGATCTTAGATCTTAGTTGCTGTTTTGCTCTGCAAAGGACATAAACAGCCTGCCCAAGCATGTTCCTTTAGAATTCCCACTGAAACCAGGAAGATAGCACAGGAAGCTGCCTGTGGACTTAAAGGACCCCAAGAAGACCCTTCAGCCCTAAAATATGTTTCCAATAGCTCATCTTGGTGTCTGAAATGTCTTTATTTGAGAGTTATTACTTCAAGTCATGAGCTCATTGGGGTTTGAGCACGAGAATAAATTTCTTCATGCTCTTCTGCCAGTATGTATTTGCTCTTTAAAGGCTAACAGAAACCTACTCAGACCAGCTTTAGAAATAAAGAGAACTGTATCCCAATGACACAAGTGTTACTTCCCAGAGCACAGGGGCAGCTAATGGCTTGAGAATTGGCTCTTGGCAATTTTTTGGTTTCTAGGCAATTCCTAATTCTAAGGCAACTCTTCTCCCCGAAGCTGTGGGATGCCCTGTTTCTGCTACTCGCAACAGAGCCAGGACAGTGAGGCCAACATGAAGGCTGCCTTGGTCTGCCCTACTTTGGCCTTCTTATGGCAGGAAATAGCTGCCTGAACTCCATGCAGACCTCAGTTAAAGGGCCTAATGCACACCTAACGCACACCCCAATAAGGGCCTAAGGTCTCAGAATCTCAATTCCAAATCTCCGGTCAAGGGTCCACCCTGGGTCCACTCACTGGACAGGGGTTGGGGCCACATGCCAGGCCATAGTGCTATTGGATAAGGCTTTCAGTCAAGGGGGCATACAAGATGGGTTTTTCAAGAGTGTGGGGAAATGATAAGAATCTCCCGTATAACATCCCAAGGACAAATGCCTTCCCTCCAATTAATCAATTCCTCGTATCTGATGGCAGGGCCCTCAGATAAAAATGTGCTTATGGGCCAGGCATTGTGGCTCATTTCTATAATCCCAGCACTTTGGGAGGACAAGGAGGGAGGATTACTTGAGCCCAGGAGTTTGAGACCAGTCTCGGCAACATAGTGAGACCCGGTCTCTATAAATAATAAAAAAGAAAATTAGCCGGGCATGGTGGTACACACCTGTGGTCCCAGCTACTTGGAAGGTTGAGGCAGGAGGATCACCTGACCCCAGGAGGTCAAGGCTGCAGTGAGCTGTGATCGTGCCACCACGCTCCACCCTGGGTGACAGAGTGAGACCCTGTCTCAAAGAAAAACAAAGTGCTTCTGAATCACCTGCCCCTCTGCCAGTCTTTAGTGCTGGAGAAAAGGCAACCCTGGCTGGTGGTATGAAATGAATGCAAAGGGAGTTGCTGGGGCTGGGGAGTGGGTGCACAAAGAATAAAATGATAATGTTTTTGAGAACACTTTGGTAGGCTATGTGTAATTAACATGATACTCAAGTGGATTTTTTCTTCTTTTTCTTCATTTTTTTTTTTTTTTTTAACCTGGAAGCGACTTTGTAAATTTAGTTCAGTCCCTTGCCCTATTTTCCAGCTGAGAACTGAGGTTCATGGAGGTTTTGGTCATCTACCTGGTGTTAGGAGACTATTAGGACTCCTGTCTTCTACCTTTGCCTTTGATTGCCAGTTCTTCCTTCTACTCTCTGCCCTAGTATCTCCAATTCTACATTTTCTTTATCTTAACGTCCTTATCTGATCTCTCAGTTAAACCATGTTGTGGAAAAATAACTCCTAAAGCCCCAAGAACCGCCTCTGAGCAAGCCATAACAAGTATTTCCTTGGAATTTCCCTCAGGTTAAAAAGCAGACTTGAGTTTCTCAAGCTTAGTAGCTCAGCAACTAAAAAGTAATGTTAATACCACCAAAGGGCTTAAAAGTAAATTGCAGAAAAAGAATAAATATCATTTGATCACAGCTGATAAAGGTAATTCTCGTGTGATAGGGTAGTCTTAGTACATTCCTTCCCAAGTTCTAGCTTGGTCTGAACCTCATCTGTGTAGAAATCGTGGCTTGTGTAGTTATCCAGTAACATCTAATATTTGCCATGGCCTTGACTAATATTTAAAGGAATATGGGCAATGCTACATGCTATTCTTTTAAAAATAGCCATAATGGAGTTGAAATAGGTCAGTTTTTTCTCCAAAGAGCTTGCATCCTCTTACATACTATAAATAATAATATCTAACATGTATTGAACATTTACTATGTGCCAGGTTCTACTCTGTTTTACGTCTCTTTTCTAACACTCAAAGCAACCTAAGAGATATACATATTTTCCTCATTTTACTGGTGAAGAAGAAATGAAGGCTTAGGGAGATCATGACTTGCCCTAGATCAAGCAGATGGTAAAAGGCAGAGTGAGGATTCAAATTTAGGTCTTTATGTCCCTTAAAAAAGGTTTCTATCATAATACTAATAAGATGCCTCTTTCAGAATATGCATGTAGAACCAGCATAATTTATACTTTGTAGCTTCCAATCAGAAAGCCTGGGTTCAACGTTTATCCTTCAAAAATTGTCCAAATAGGGAATAAGATTCTAGGCATCAAAAAAATTTTTGTTTCCCCAAGCCTGCCACCTCCACCCCATATAATACAAGTAATTTAAAAGCTGGTCAGACCAAATAGTGAAATGGTCTCAGTATATGGGGATCTTTATTTGGAAAATAAAGTCAAAAGGCAAGAAGAATAAGAACTATTTGTTTAGAATCTCAGTTATTATTAAAGAACCAGGCTTTCATCAGTAAAATTCCAGCCTCTCCCACCAGAGGGCAGTTATCACATAAACCAGAAAGCCCCTCTTGGCTTCACTTTCAGACACCACATCACACTACATCTGGAATTAGGTTTACAGCTCAGTACAGATCCTGAGAACATCTCTGCTTCTTTCAAGTCTGAAACTAACATGTCATGCCTTTCTTTTTTGCCTATCAACTTAAAGGAGCTTATGGCAGCATAGAAACCATCTCTTCGTAAAGGAATGTTAAAATGGGCCAAAGACAGATGCTTGTATTGCTCCTATTTTGAGGAGTGGAAACCCTGCACCAAACATTCAGTGACAGAGTAAAAAACATTTTTCTGTGTCTAAAACTTTATGTTTTATTTCATTTATATACCGTCTGTGTTTCAGTAACCTGTATTTCCCCAGAAAATTAGCTTTATATCCTTTTTCATGAAAATTCTAAAGATTAGCTGAGAAAAAGGATTATAGTTTTTGTTTTGTTTTTGAGACAGGATCTCACTCTGTCACCCAGGCTGGAGTGCAGTGGTGCAATCTTGGCTCACTGCAACCTTTGACTCCTCGGCTCAAGTGATCCTCTCACCTCAGCCCCCCAGGTAGCTGGGACTGCAGATGCATGCCATCACACCTAGCTATTTTGTTTGTTTGTTTTTTGTAGAGATGGGGTTTCACCATGTTGCCCAGGCTGGTCTCAAACTCCTAGGCTCAAATGATCCACCCATCTCGGCCTCCCAAAGTGGGATTGCAGTTTTTGATAGACAACAAATTACTTTTCAAATGTCCAGTCTGCTTATGTTTTGGAGAGACCAGCAGAAGCATTATATATATTGATCACTGTTGCAGGAAGTCAGAGACCCCAAATGGAGGGACCGGCTGAAGCCATGGCAGAAGAGCGTAAATTGTGAAGATTTCATGGACATTTATGAGTTCCCCAAATTAATACTTTTATAATTTCTTACGCCTGTCTTTACTGCAATCTCTGAACATAAATTGTGAAGATTTCATGGACACTTATCATTTCCCCAGTCAATACTCTTGTGATTTCCTATGCCTGCCTTTACTTTAATTTCTTAATCCCATCATCTTTGTAAGCTGAGGATGAATGTCGCTTCAGGAAACTGTGATGATTGCATTAACTGCACAAATGGTTTAAACAATATGAAATCTGGGCACCTTGAAAAAAGAACAGGATAACAGCGATATTCAGGGAACAAGGGAGATAACCTTAAAGTCTGGCTGCCTATGGGCCGGGCAGAACAGAGCCATATTTCTCTTCTTTCAGAAGCAAATAGGAGAAATATCGCTGAATTCTTTTTCTCAGCAAGGAACATCCCTGAGAAAGAGAATGCGTCCCTAAGGGGAGGCCTCTGAAATGGCCACTTTGGGAACGTCTGTCTTTTACAGTTGTAGATAAGGGATGAAATAAGCCCCGGTCTCCCATAGCGCTCACAGGCTTAGGACAAGGAAATTCCTGCCTAATAAATTTTGGTCAGACTGGTTGTCTGCTCTCAAACCCTGTCTCCTGATAAGATGTTATCAATGACAATGCGTGCCCAAAACTTCATTAGCAATTTTAATTTCGCCCCAGTCCTGTGATCTCACCCTGCCTCCATTTACCTTGTGATATTTTATTACCTTGTGAAGCATGTGATCTCTGTGACCCACACCCTATTCATACACTCCCTTCCCTTTTGAAAATCACTAATAAAAACTTGCTGGTTTTGTGGCTTGGGGGGCATCACGGAACCTGCTGACATGTGATGTCTCCCCTGGACACCCAGCTTTAAAATTTCTCTCTTTTGTACTCTGTCCCTTTATTTCTCAGACCGGCTGACACTTAGGGAAAATAGAAAAGGACCCACGTTGAATATCGGGGGCTGCTTTCCCCCGACAGATCACTTAGCACAGTGCCTCATAGAGAACATACTTTATGGCCAGAATCAAATTCAATCTTTCCAACATCTCTGGATGGTATGTTCTGTAGTTATACCCATTTTAGAGAAGTTGAAACATTCTCAGGTGAAGTAACACATTGAAGGAGACACCCTTAGTCCATGTTCCTAACCACCATGAAGTAGTGGGTCTGTCAGAAATGAGATGGGCCTAGGTATACAGACTTGGCAGGTTTAGAAGGGAGGCACACTGGTGCTCAGAAGTCAATGTCAGGAAAAGGAGGCTGAGGCAGGGTAGGTAACTGTGGAAGCTACCCAGTTACTCTCTGGCTCCACTACAGTCTCCACTACTTAGTCAAAGGGCGTGGCTGCTCAAGTGATGTTTACAGACCATTACTCTATGAAGCAGGAGGCAGGGATGGCTAGAATCCCTAAGTCCAAAAGTCAGACAGTCTGGCAGGAGCCTTGTGTGATACTTGTGTGTGTCAACTTGACTGGGCTAAGGGATGCTTAGATAGCTGGTCAGACATTCTTTTTGGGTATGTCTGTGAGGTGTCTCCAGAGGGATGAGCCTTTGACTCCATAGACTAAAAAAAGAAGATCAACCTCACCAGTGTTGGTGGTAATCAGTCAATCCCTTGAGGGCCTGAATAGAACAAAAAGGAGGAGGAAGGGTGGATTTGTTCTTTCTCTTTATGAGCTGCGACATCCATCTTCTGCCCTCAGACATCAGAGCTCCTGGTTCTTGGGCCTTCAGACTCCTTGGAATGGAAGTTATAGCATCAGTTCCCTTGTCTCAGGCCTTTGGACTTGAACTGAATTTCCTAGCTCTTCAGCTGGCAGATGGCAGATTATGGGATGCCTTGGCCTCCATAATCACTGGAGCCAATTCCAACAATAAATTTCCTTTTATAGATCTTTATATTAGCAGTTTATTTGTTCTGTTTCTCTGGAGAACCCTGACTAACACACATGGCTAGCAGATTGAAGGCAAAGAACTAGGATCTATCTCTGTAAAAAGAACAAATGGATTCTAGAGGAAATACCACTGCCCCAGCCACCAGTGAAGTCTCAGTTCAGGGCAGGATCCAGGCCTTTAGAGGGACTGTGGAATTTGGCTAGGAGGAAAGCAAAGAGAGGAGAAAATCTTGGCCAAATGTTCAGCTTTATGAATTGCACCAACTCCAAGAGTACGAGTGGCTCCGGTCTGGAATCTGGTTGGAGATTTGAGAGGGCAGGCAGATGCTCAGCTGTTGAAGCTATGCCACAGAATCTGGCAGGCTAGATTCATTTCCGGTCCTGGTGAGATTGAGTTGAGGCTGTTGATGATTTGTTTGCTTTGGTTACAATCAACTCAGTAGCAGGAACAGAGCTGAGCCTGAGTGTGGGTGCATTGGTGAGCCCAGCAGTCAGGACTCAGGGGAGGCAAAGTGAACACAGTGGGGCTTGCTCCACCTGCTGACTTCTGGTTGCTGACATTCTGGTCCCTGAGCAGTGCCTGATGAACCTGACTCCATCATGACAGTCCCAGCAGGAAAAATCTTATAAACACTCCCTTCAGAGTTTGTGGCCCTGAAGTTTCATGAGCACCTTAGATACCAATTCAACTGGTAGAATCTTCCAAAGCTTTTTTCTTGTATTAGTTCTTGAACACCAACTCTATCTCTCATGTTTCCTAGCCTAGTGTCTCACTTAACAATGCATAAAAGAGATCCACAAGTTCATAACTAAGGTGCCAGGTGGACCTCATACCAAGCAAGTACGGCAAAACTGCTTTCAGCTGAAGCGATACGGGAACTCTACAGGGAGGAGGAATGTTTGGGTCAAGGCTTAAAGTGAAAACACATTTTGAGCACAGAGGTAACATCTGTGTCAGAGGGTAAGGGTATCTGTATTCATATTCTGTGGCTCTGGTAACAAATAACCAGAAACCTGATGGCTTAACCAACAGAAATGGACTTTTTCACAGTTCTGGAGGCCCAGAGTCCAAAAGCAGGGAGCTGACAGGGCTGTGCTTCCTCTGGAGGCTCTGGAGGATAGTCTGTTTTTTGCCTCTTCTAGCTGCTGGGATTCCTAGGCTTGTAATTGCATTGCTTTCATCTTCAAGGCCTGCATCTTCCAATCCTCTCTGCTCTGTCTTCACTTCGCCTTCTCCTCTGTGCTTCTCTGCCTCTCTCATAGGGACATTTGTGACGGCATTTGGCACCTAGCCAGATCATCCAGGATAACCTCCTCATCTCAAGATCTTTATTAATCATGATTGTAAAGTCTTTGCCATATAAGGTAGCAGATTCGAAAGATTTACAGATTCCAAGGATTAAGATGTAGATATCTTTTGGGGGCATTATCAAGCCTACCATAGCAGCCCTGCTGAAAGAAATAGCATGTGAGGAAGAAAAGACAGAGAAGCAGAAAGAATGTTCAGACAGCGACCACCAGTTAGTTGGAGGGTTGGGATGACACAGAACAATCCTATAAGGTATGGCTTCTTACAAACACCTATTTAGTGGTCCTGGTGGGGTCCTTGAATTCCAGACCAAAGAGTTTGGAGCATACTATGGAGGAAATCCTAAAAATACAGATTTGGAAAGAAAGTTAAGATCAGATTGTATAATCACAACAGTTACGTGAGAAAGCCAAGAACCACTGCAAGTATTTGATCAGGCGAAAGATGATGTGATCAAAGAAGGAAGATTGGAAATCTTAGGAAGATTACTTTCTCCATCCTTCAACTCTCTTTGTATTTGTGTTTATTATGGCTCCTATGGGAGGATAAAGTCCTTAACATTCCAGGCTAACATTCCAGAGTTGACTTCAGCCTTCAAGAGTGCAGCAGGGTCCAATCAAACCTCCTGTCTAAACTTTTTGGATGCCCTTGAGTATGTGTAGATGTTAACTGGGTTGCCAATTTTATCTTTTTCCAAACAACTATTTTCATCTCCTGTTGTCTCATTACTGCTTCTCTGGGTAGCTGAGGCCCTTTGCTGTAATGTATATAATATATAGTACTGTCCCTTCCTTAATTCCACAAAGCCTAGTTGACATTAGGCTGTAGGGCTGAATAAAACCTTACCAATGACTTGAGGATGACATAAGGTTGTTACTTTGTTTAAAAGAAATATTCCAAATGGGATATTGTTCATCTAGGTCTCAGACTCAAACAAGCACAGCCTGTCAGGGTCTCTTGCTAACCAGTTCTCTCCTATCCGTCAGGCTAATGGTCAATTTTCTTTTGTTTTTGTTTTGTTTTTTGAGACAGTCTCACTCTGTCACCCAGGCTGGAGTGCAGTAGCATGATCTTGGCTCACTGCAACCTCCACCTCCCAGGTTCAAGCAATTCTCATGCCTCAGCCTCCTGAGTAGCTGGGATTACACGTGTGTACCACCACGCCCAGCTAATTTTTGTATTTTTAGTAGAAACGGGATTTTGCCATGTTGGCCAGGCTGGTATCGAACCCCTGACCTCAAGGGATCCACCCGCCTCAGCCTCCCAAAATGCTGGGATTACAGGCGTGAGCCACCATGCCCAGCTGGTCAATTTTCTTAAAAGCATCTTATTACACAAAACAAACCTGGAATTTATGTTAATTTTTTCATCCCCTCACATGCTTAAAATTGTAGTTTATAAGCAATATTCACTCCTTGACCAGCTGCAGTTTAACTTCTGTCCCTACCTTGCCATGGACTCTCCTCTTAGTTAAGTCAAAGACACCCTCACTGCTAAATCTAGGATTCCATTCGTGCCTTCCTTAACCTCTTCAACATTTGACCATAAGCCATGCTGCCTGCTCCCACTGCACTCCTTCCTTCCCTACCTGCTCAATGCCTCACCACAGCCACAGAAGAACAAGCAGTTAAGACCACCACAGTCACCCTGCAGAGATGTAATTCACCCCACAAACATGATAAACTACCTTGCTTAATAATGTAAAAACTTAAGTAACTTTTCAGACTATCAATTTTAACCAATTTTGGGGTCATCAAATCAATTTAGAGAGTTTCAAGGATCACTTTTCTTAAGTTACATAGAACTGAATAGAGACCGTCAGAGTGTATTCATGTAGGAAAGCTAAGTGTTTTGTACCCAGTATGTGTATATGTATATCCACTAGGTCGTGATAGTAAATATATTTCTTATTGTGGGTATGGTCAGAAAAGTTTTCAAAAAGGCACTGATTTGGGTTTTCCTGAAGTTAACTCCATTATTCCAAAATAGAATCCAAACTTTAATTTGGAAAAAAAAACTCAATAGAAATTTTGATTATGAGGAGATAAAGAATCGTCTTTAAGATTTCTGCTGTCGCAGCTTAAATAACTGGTGAAAGTTCAGGCAACTTTAAAAATGTTATTTTGTCTCAGGAAAGATGACAAGGCTTTTCTTGGCTGGCCTCTGCCTCTCCAGCCTCGTTTTCCCCATTTCCTACTTTGCAGAGTGCATCGTGGCCACGCCAAGATTCTTGTGTCTTCTCTTGGCATGATGTTTTCTTTCTGGCTCCAGGACCTTGAAGATGCCATCCTGTTACCTGGAACACTCAGATGTCCTCCCTCTCCGTCCCTGCTCAAAGCTTCCTGTGGCCCACTCTGTCAGCCTTCTTATCCCAGCTGAGTCATGGCTCTTTTTAGAAAATCTTCTTGGACTTCAAGCCAAGCTGTTATTGGAATTTGCCGCCTGTGTTCAATGGTCAATGATCTCCAAGTCACTGCAATTTCACGTTCACCCTACTGATGACTCCGACCTTGGTTTGGTTGAGGACAGTCTTGCTGCATCTATACTGTCATCCTTATCCACCTAACCTCTTCAGCATTTGGCATAAGCCATGGGGGTCTTGATGGGTGACTAATGAAGCAGACTACACAGCATTTCTCACCTGTTTTATTACTGTATCATTTATCCCCTCCCAGATATCTTTAGACACTTTTCACCTAATTTCTCCTCCATCTCCCCACTAGAATTCTAATAACCCAGATACATGTCCATTTATGCACTGTGGCCCTTTGGAGGATCACAAACCATTACGTAATATCTCAGATTTTATCTAATCTTAGATTATGTCAATCTTTTTTTTTTTTTTTGCTCCATAGGAACCAATTTTTACCTCCTTGTGGGCAATATCACCCCCAGTGAGAATGCATGCAATAAAATAAAACTCTATTTGTCCTCTTCAGGGAGATAAGAAAAAAAATAGTTTCCACTCTTTAATAAAAGAATGTGGATTATTTTCTGTATGTTATGATGTTTTGATATGTTAAAAACCTTTCCATCTGGAAAGAGACTGCACCTCCCAGGGCTGGCCAATCCTTAGAGACAGCAAAGGGCTCAGCTGGGAGTGTGCCTTTGATAAGCAAACTGCCCAACCCAGAGCCGTCTCTCCTCTATGTGGCCCCTGCACTCCAGGAGGTAACATTCCTCTGCCTTAGTCAACCAAAGGCCAGGCACCGGGCAACTGGAGACACCCTGTAGCTTGGGGCCTGCTGAAATTATTCAAACTAGCCAGTTCTAAACTGTTCATCCTGCCCTGCCTTTCCCTGTGGAAACCCCAATAAATCTTCCACTTGCTCCTGTCTTCTGCCTCCTGACCGCTTGTGTCTTCCCCACACCCTCCATAGCCAGTTGTCTCTAGGACCTGTGAGTATAACATACTTTGTTTTCCCGAGCCTCTCTCCTGTATGTCCTCTTGTGACCACACCGCCCTGATCATGGCATAAAAGAATACAAAACAAAGGTAAAATAGGGTTCTATGGGCCAGGCGTGGTGGCTCATGCCTGTAATCCCAGCACTATGGGAGGCCGAGGTGGGCAGATCATGAGGTCAGGAGATCGAGACCATCCTGGCTAACACAGTGAAACCCCGTCTCTACCAAAAAAAAAAAACAAAAAATTAGCCAGGCGTGGTGGCGGGCACCTGTCGTCCCAGCTATTCGGGAGACTGAAGCAGGAGAATGGCGTGAACCCAGGTGGTGGAGCTTACAGTGAGCTGAGATCGTGCCACTGCACTCCAGCCTGGGCAACAGAGTGAGACTCCGTCTCAAAAGAAAAAAAAATAGGGTTCTATGATGGATAACAAGAGTACTTTCCCTAGATAGTCGCAAAAGACTTGGCTGAAGAGGTAACATGTGACCTGGAGCCTGAATGATGAGAAAGAGGCAACCTTAAGACAACGTGAAAGTCAAGTTTTCAGAACAAAAGGGACTCCAAGTACAAGGAGCCTGAGGAAGAACCAATCTTAGAGTGTTCAAGGGACAGAAAGGAGGCCAGTGTGGTTGAAGCAGGGGCACCACCATTTTACCCATGGTCACCAGCATACAGAGAATGTACAACACGAAGACTGAACCCTAGTGTGAGGTGGAGGGGAGCAGGGCAGAGGAGCCAGATTATGGGTTCTCAAAGGCCATGGTAAGAATTTTGTGTTTCATTCTGGTTGTGATCAGAAGCTTCTGACTTCAAGTTTGAAGCCAGGTAGTGACATCTATGTGATGCTCCAGAACAACTGCTCTAGTTACAAGGCGAATGATGGACAGGAGAGCAGGCGAAGGAGACCAGTGAGGACGCCTGACAGATTCTCCAAAAGGACAAAAAGTCAAGGTCGCTGATGGTCATGATGAAGGCAGTCAGGCTTAGGGCTGGAGTCAAAGGGCAGTTTGGGGAAAATTTTGGGAAAACGGCAGAAGTAGAAGTCTTGAATATCGCATCAGAAATGTGATGCTCATTTTTATTTTTTATTTTTTCTTTCAGATGGAGTCTTGCTCTGTCGCCCAGGCTGCAGAGCAGTGGCACGATCTTGGTTCACTGCAACCTCCGCCTCCCAGGTTCAAGTGATTCTCCTGCCTCAGCCTCCCGAGTAGCTGGGATTACAGGTGCCCGCCACCATGCCTGGCTAATTTTTGTATTTTTAGTAGAGATGGGGTTTCACCATGTTGGTCAGGCTGGTCTTGAACTCCTGACCCGTCTCGGCCTCCCAAAGTGCTGGAATTGCTCATTTTTTTTTTTGAGACGGAGTCTCACTCTGTCACCCAGGCTGGAGTGCAGTGGCGCAATCTCGGCTCACTGCAAGCTCCGCCTCCCGGGTTCACGCCATTCTCCTGCCTCAGCCTCTCCGCGTAGCTGGGACTACAGGCGCCCGCCACCACGCCCGGCTAATTTTTTGTATTTTTAGTAGAGACAGGGTTTCACCATGGTCTCGATCTCCTGACCTCGTGATCCGCCCGCCTCGGCCTCCCAAAGTGTGGAATTGCTCATTTTTAATCTCAGCAGCTCATTCACAGATCATACATGGAAACTTATCACTCACACCTAAGCCTTCTTTGCCTGTCTCAGAGATCTCTGGTGCAAGAAACTGTAAGATTATTTGACACATTTTCTCTGTCTCACTCTAACAGCCTCTTTCTAGTATTTGTTTTAATAGACTTATTTTTTTTTTTGAGAAGTTTTTTAGAGCAAGGATTTGGGGAGACAGAGGGATGAATAAGTGGAGCCCAGAGGGTTTTAGGGCAGTAAAACTACTCTACATGATACTATAATGGTGGATACACGTCACCACCATGCATAAAATGTACAACACCGAGACTGAACCCTAGTGTGAAATATGGACTCAGGCTGATAATGATGTGTCAGTGTAGGTTTATCAATTGTAACAAATGTACCACTTTGAGGCTGGGAGCAGTGGCTCACGCCTGTAATCCCAGTACTTTGGGAGGCCGAGGTGGGCAGATCACCTGAGGTGAGGAGTTCAAGACCAGTCTGGCCAACATTGTGAAACCTCGTCTCTACTGAAACTACAAAAATTAGCTGGGCATGGTGGCGGGCTCCTATAATCCCAGCTACTCGGGAGGCTGAGGCAGGAGAATCGTTTGAACCTTGGCGGTTGAGGTTGCAGTGAGCTGAGATGGTGCCACTGCACTCCAGCCTGGTCCACAGAGCGAGACTCCATCTCAAAAAAAAAAAAAAGTACCACTTTGGGGGCGGTGTTGATAATGAAGGGGGCTGTACATGTGTAGGGGTAGGAGGCATGTAGGAAATGTCTGTAGCTTTCTCTCAATTTTGCTGTAAATCTTACTAGTGTTTTAATGCCAAATCCTTAAGATCGTATCCATTTCTTGTCACTGGCAGTGGGTTCTGTTCTTGACTTTCCACTAAGAGTAGCACTGATGACAACATCCCACAGTATTTTATGAGCCGGAGAACATTAACATATCTAAAAGAGTACATTTTCCTCTGGAGGACCACCAGCCTGTGAACTGCAGGTCAAAAAGCTGAGTGTGAACAGCATTGTTAGGACATGTTTCTAAGTGTATGCCAATATGTCCACAGAGGTTTTTTAGACTTATAAAGTGAGCTAAAGAAGATTTTTGTTCCATTTTCTGATTTTTAATATTATATACACATTTTTTCATTTGAAGAAAGTGCATATATTTTTAAATGAAAGGTACTGTTAAGTTTATCCATTTAAGAAAATATTAATCTCCATGGAGAAGAAATTTTCCATATTTTAAAATTTATTGTGTGTAGGTATATTCCATATACACTCTATAAATAAAAAGCACACTGGCTGGGCGCAGTGGCTCGTATCTATAATCCCAACACTTTGGGAGGCTGAGGCGGGCAGATCACCTAAGGTCAGGAGTTTGAGACCAGCCTGGCCGACATTGTGAAACCCTGTCTCTACTGAAGATACAAAAATTATCTGGGTGTGATGGAAGGCGCCTATAGTCCCAGCTACTCGGGAGGCTGAGGCAGGAGAATCACTTGAACCTAGGAGGTGGAGGTTGCAATGAGCCAAGATGGCACCACTGCACTCCAGCCTGGGCAACAGAGTGAGACTCCGTCTCAAAATAAATAAATAAATAAATAAATAGATAAATAAATAAAATAAAAAGCACACACTATCACAAAGAAGATGGTGGCAAAAATAATAATAAAAATAGTAAATAAATAAATAGCACAAAAGTATTTATAGTAAAAATTAGGTCTCCTTCCAGCCCCCACCTGCCAATCACTCTCAGGAGGCACCCACTGTCTCCAGCTACAAAGCTTTCAGACAGATTTTATTAATATAAGCAAATACATACTTTTTAAAAAAGTATAAATAAGGCCTGGTGCAGTGGCTCACATCTGTAATTCCAGCACTTTGGGAGGATGAGGTGGAAGGATCTCTTCAGGCCAGGAGTTAGAGACCAGCCTGGGCAACATAACAAGACCCCTGTCTCTAAAAAGCAATCAAAAAAACTAACTGGGCATGGTGACATGGTTCTATAGTCCCAGCTACTCAGGAAGCTGAGAGTGAGGGATTTCTTGATTCCAGGACTTCAAGGCTGTTACCCACTCCAGCTTGGGTGACAGAGAAAGACTCTGTCTCAAAAAAAAAAAAAAGGTATAAATACTAGCCATATCATATATTGCCCTGGACTTTTCTTTTTGATTTAACATATCTTGGAGATTCTTCCATAGCTGTGGATAAGGAGTTGCCTCATTCTTTTTCAGGGTAAGTTTAGTATAAAGTGTGATATAGTGGGGAAATTGTATTTAATTTATTTTTGCCAACTCAGTAGCAGAGCTGTGACAAGATTAATCCTTAGATTTTTGGACGTTCATATGAAATCATTCAAAGCTTTGACATTTTTCTCTTCTTTGTGGCTCTATTTTCATCACTAAAATTCCCCATCCTATGCCCCTGCAGCCCCCATCTGACATTTTTCACTTCTCTAGCTTAGTCATCTGATCTAATTTTGATGAGTCAGATGTAAATAAACCCAGATAATGTGTCTTTTAGCCCAAAAAACTAAAAGATAAAAGGAAATGCGTAGGACAGAGGGCAGTTTGTTGAATGGTTGAGATTTGAATATGTGTGTATTAATTCTTTCTGAATTACAGCTAGATTCTGCCCTCCCCAGCTTTGTATCTGGAGATGAGGGAAAATGTGATCCCAGCTCATATTATGAGTGAACATCTCTGACTGTTCTAAGAAGTCCTATTCCCTTAGATTACTGAAGTTCACAGGGAGAAAGCACCCACCCAGATATTTTTGGTTTTTGTTTGTTTGTTTGTTTGTTGAGATGGCGTCTCACTCTATTGCCCAGGCTAGAGTGCAATGGTGTGGTCTTGGCTCACTGCAAACTTTGCCTCCTGGTTCAAGCGATTCCCCTACCTCAACCTCCCAAGTAGCTAGGATTACAAGCATGAGCCACCATGCCCAGCTAATTTTTGTGTTTTTATTACAGACAGGGTTTCACCACATTGGTCAGGCTGGGCTTGAACTCCTGACCTCAGGCGATCCACCGGCCTCAGCCTCCCAAAGTGCTGGGATTACAGGCATGAGCCACCGCACCTGGCCTCACCCAGATATTTTTCAAATACCATTTTCGATTCCCACTCTCTTTTTCTCTTGAAGTAAGCAAGGCAGACACATTTGCCAAGGATAACTGAGAATGTTAGGGCAATCCATGACTGGGCAGCTTGTGCAGGCTGTGTGCTAAATGCAACTGGGAAACATGCCCTATAAATAGCCATTCATTGTCAGCGTGTGTGAAAAGACAAGCGAGCATTCCGTGCTATGATTCAGGCCTAATTAAGTGATTGCGTCTGGACACGGCTATAAATCACTAGCTGCTTCAACTGGTAATCCAGTCAGTAGGCAACTGCAGGGGCTCGCCCCTTACTGAAGGTTGGCAGAAGGAGGCTGTTCGAGGCTGTTTTTGCCTTCACTATGGCAAAAATCATTTTGAGGCACCTCATAGAGATTCCAGTGCGTTACCAGGAAGAGTTTGAAGCTCGAGGTCTAGAAGACTGCAGGCTGGATCATGCTTTATATGCACTGCCTGGGCCAACCATCGTGGACCTGAGGAAAACCAGGGCAGCGCAGTCTCCTCCGGTGGACTCAGCGGCAGAGACGCCACCCCGAGAAGGCAAATCCCACTTTCAGATCCTGCTGGATGTGGTCCAGTTCCTCCCTGAAGACATCATCATTCAGACCTTCGAAGGCTGGCTGCTGATAAAAGCACAACACGGAACCAGAATGGACGAGCACGGCTTTATCTCAAGAAGCTTCACCCGACAGTACAAACTACCAGATGGCGTGGAAATCAAAGATTTGTCTGCAGTCCTCTGTCATGATGGAATTTTGGTGGTGGAAGTAAAGGATCCAGTTGGGACTAAGTGACGTCGTATCGGTTCCTGTTCAGTCGACACAGGGAAGACGATTGTTCAGCCACTGGTACTACAAGAATGTTTGTATTACCCACATTTGAAATGATTTGCTACGATTTTTATGAGGATTAAAAATATATACACAGTCCCTGGTATGTTGAGGTTGTCTGTATTATTCTTACTCAGAAAGGAACATTTGTAAATATGTTTGTGTGGCTCAAACTGATACTATTCTTACAACTGAAACATTGAAAATACAGAAGGCTGTATCTGGATATTAGAGAGGACTTAGAATTGTTTCTTATTATTCCAACAATGCCAGCTGCATTTGTAATCACTGATGGCAAAAGAGCCATACTCATTTAAGGAATTCCTATCTATTTTATGAAAATCTTTTATTTTGCCAAAAAGAGTTGGGATTCCCTTCACTCAATAAGCTTTTCTTTTTAATGTATTTTAATTAAAGTGAGGTTTTATAAATACGGAGTGCAAAAATTAAAATACAGTATTTGGAAATTGGGTCTGAAATCTATTTATGATTCAGTATAGTTGTTACTGCCTTAAACGTCAATGGGAATTTTCAGATATAAATCTTATTTTTAAAAAGTTCAAATATGTACCTCATTCATCTTTTTAAAGGTATACTGAATCCTATCTGAAGTGTTTTGACTTTTTAAAAATAGTGTAAGTTCTATGGACACATACGAAATGTTCACGAGATATGTATTAACATATCCTCTTATAAATTAATATGAAGCTTTAGGACACCAGTTTTAAAAGTTTGATTACTGAATTCAGCGAGTTTTAATCTGTGCTTTTTAGATGCTCCATAAACTTAGATGGCAAAATGTAACACATCTGCTATCTCTGCATAATTCTTAGCTTTAAATAGCCTGGCAGCCAGTGGAAGTTCAACACCTGAGTTTACACTGCGTGTCTGAGTTTACACAGCACATCTGATGATTGGTGCTTATTATATTCTCCCAAACTGCTGCCTTGGCTCAAGGTGGAGACATTGGTAGAGGTTAAGGACTAGTGCCTTCAACAGCTGCTCTGGGACATTCCAAAGGTTTGCTATCTCATTCTGTATATATTAAGTATTTCTTCAGAGGCAGTGGCTGCCTGCCTTTTATCCCGCACTGAATGTGAGCTGACAAGCAGCCCAAGGACAGTGCTAAGAATAGACACGGAATGCAGGGTGTGGAAAACACCAGGGCAAATGCAGATTGCTGACAGTATCCCAGTGCTCCCCCACGTTGTTTTACTGTAGTTCAAGTTAAAATGTAAAAGACATGAAGCAATAGAAAAACGAATCAAACAGTTCTGAAAGTTATTTTGAAAACAAATGTAATCTGAGAAGAATGTTTACTGTCTAATTAAACTGAAAAGATTTTGCAGTTATATGCATATCTGAGGTTTATGCCTATACATGGAGGTTTGTGTGTCCACCTCAGATACGAAAAATTTTGTTTGACCAAGTGAATATCACAGATTAGCTTGGCTGCATAAGAAAGTTAATAGCAGTCGTTGAGATTCCAGATCTACTAATATGATGAGAACTGGGATACCATTTGTCTGGGTTATCATTCTTTCCCAGTGATTGGCAGAATAGTGTAAAAAGAAACAAATGTGGTGAGAAACAAAAAAACCCTCTCTTTTGGCCTTGATCTTACTCTTCATGAGATCCTCCTCCCGGGAAAATTCAGGAGGTGAAATTCCTACCATGAGGAGCCACTGATAGAAAATATTTTCTTTAAAAATAAAATTAAAGTAAACACATTTTTAATGAGCTCTTGTTTTTTCCCAAAGATAAATTTTAAAGTCTTACAGCCATTTTTTTGATTCGGGAAATATACCAAACACTATAAATAATAAAAATCAACTATGGTTCTTCTGCTACCATGAGGTAGCTATTTTAAATACCTTGTTCAACAACAGGACTACATAAATGCATGTATCACTTTTCACAAAATTAGGATTATATCTGCATGGAGTTTGATATCCTGATTGTACTGGCTATTGTCTGTTGCCCTCCCCACTCTCACCAACTCAAACCAGTCTCTGCCCTTCTCAGCCCCACTCTGAGCCCAAGCAGGCTGTCCCTGATGGGCCACATCATTCTAGTTTCTGGTTGGGTTCAGTCAATAAGAGGCACTGACTGGAGACCAGAGATTGCAGAGAGATTAGTGGGCAAGAGGGGAGAAAGGTCAGGGAATTTTTCTGTCACCCTTAACCTGCTGCAGACTGAGGACCTGTCAGGGCTGCTTCCTTCTGTGACTGAGTTCCTCCAGGGCTGCCACTCTCACAGGGCTCAGGGTTGTAACACTGTCTCTTCCTTTTGTCTGTTCAAAAGGAGGAGGAGGGGTAACTCTCTGCTCTTTCTTGTACCCTGTGTGTCACTATCCCTTATTGATTCTCCTTAATTTGCCCACTCTCTCATAAATGATCCTTTAAGCAATGGAATTGTTTTCTGCCAGAACTCTGATTGTTTGGCCTTTTAGTCGATTGCAGGGTAAATGCATCTGATAGCAATCATTTAAGCATACCTTTAGAAAGACCCAGTGTGGTAGATGTACCTGAATGTGTGTTTCAAGCTAGGGAATCTGTGCATGGCCACCCTGGAGATTCATTTGTTATCTATGGTAAACATCTGAGCCCCCACCCAGCCTGTTCCATGGAATATTTGCCGTACAGGAGATTGAGGCCTTGAGTTTTGAGTTAAATGATGGTTGCCAGGTGGAGTTCTTTAGATGGAGGGTGTTAAGTGAAAATGCTGTAGAAACTGCATAATGTTTGCAAGCAGTTGTGTTCTCCTGGCCAGCCTGCCACTACTGGACTCTCTATCCTGTATCAAGCCCCTAATAAAACATCACGTTTCATCTGCCGGTTCTGGGTCTCTTCTTTGGCCTATTTAGCCTGGTGCTTTCCCTATTGGGGTTGATAGGGGTTTGTCGCAACAGTGACTTATTAAAAATTAGTGCCTCGCTTTCTTTTTCTGCCAAACAAGAACTGATTGGTAATGGCTATTCGCTGTTCCAACAAAGCTCAATTGTATTAGCATTTAACCATTTCTTTTCATACTTGGTTCCAGTAGGAAACAGTTGGACACTCTCAAATTGGAAAAATTCAAGAAGGGTTTATTTATAAAGAGACATTACAGGCTGGGCATTATGGCTCACACCTCTAATCCTATCACTTTGGGAGGCCAAGATGGGTGGATCACTTCAGGTCAGGAGTTCAAGACCAGCTTGACCAACATGGTGAAACCCAGTCTCTACTAAAAATACAGAAATTAGCTTGGCGTGGTGGCATGTGCCAGCTACGAGGGAGGCTGAGGCAGGAGAATTGCTTGAACCTTGGAGAAGGAGGTTGTAATGAGCCAAGATGGCACCACTGTACTCCAGCCTGGGTGACAGAGTGAGACTGTCTCAAAAAACAAAACAAAACAAAAAAGAAGAGAGAGAGAAACATTACAAAGGAGTGGGGAGGGCGTAGAGGCATTGGAAAGTGCAGTAATCTGAAGTGCAGTGTGGAGTTGTTACGTCCCCCAGGTCCAAAGGGATGGGAGGAGGAAGCAGGTCTCAGAAATCAAAAGGAAGGTAACATAGAGGAGACTACCAGCTGTGACTTTCATCTGAGGGCATGACCAGTCCAAGGAGACCTCTTACAGGGAGGGAGCCAGGGGAACAAATACTTCCTCCTTTCAATCTCCTGTTAGGGTTCCCCATTGGCTGGATCTGACTGGAGGCCAGAGGGCATGGGAGTCCTGTCATCTAGTTCAACAGCCTCCCAGGGCAAAGGGTAGGATGGAGAAAAGTGAGGGTGACCCTCAGGGGCAGGAGGATAATATCCAGTACTCCAATCAAATGAGTCCTGTTGTCAGAGTTCTCTGTTAGAAAGTCTCTTTCTACAAAGTAAAGCCTGGGATGAGGATTGAAGAGCTGACACTTTATTTGGAAAGTGCAAACCCAGGATGGTAAAGACGAGGAAATAGGGGAAATGAGACAAGGAAAAACTGGAAGCTAAGATGGTATGATGAGGGGATGTGTTACTGTGCTGACCACCACGCCACAGGGAGCTGTGAAGGGGCTCATCATGTCTGTGGGCAGGGATGTTGGCTCAGCACATGGAATCGCTCCATGGAGAAGTTCTCTTCAGGGAGAAACAAATCTTAAAGAAGTCCCCAGGAAAATCAAGGGGAGAGAGGGAATTTGCTCACCTTGTTCTCTACAATATCCCATCTCCTATTAGTCAAGGTTCAGCTCACAGGGAAGAGACTTTCCTGTACTTCTGGGTTCTATCATTCAACACCTTGTTGGAAACCAGACCCTGATGGTGTGACGTTTCACCCAAGCTGGGAGCAGAAGAATGACTTAGCATGATTAGGAGCAGAAGAATGACTCAGCATGGGTAAGGCTCAGGGCTTCAGTCGGCGGACTCTTGCTGCCTTGGAAGCCTGGCAAAACTGCTGGCAAAAGTGGCAGCAGCATGGTCTGGGAGGCAGGCGATGCCTTCAGAAACAAGGTGTCAATCAAAAAGATATGCAAGGTTTGTATCCAGTAAACCCTAAATCCAAAACTGCAGGAAGAGAATGCCAGGCAGATCAGACAGTCTTATATCATCTACTGCTCTGCAACCTACACTGCCTTCAGATTTTATGGACCCTAATGTCATTTTATATTTTGATCTAACTTTTAATCCACTTAGGTGCAAAGTCAGTCCTCTTAAACATCTCCAGGATTTTTCTTTTTCTGTAAATCGTGGACCAAGTTTGTGTGTTTATTATTGAAAGCTGTCTGCTAGAAAGCTAGAAGTCAGTGAAGACAAGATTTTTGTTCCCAGTGATCTCCCCAAGTCCAAACTGCACTGAGGTCTCCAACTTGTCCTTGGCCTATTTCTCTCACCTACTTGTCCTTCAAGGTAGAGACACAGTCCTGGAAATCTTATTTGGAAAACAAAACATCAAAAACGAAAGAAACAACATGCTTTCCAGCTAGCTCTCCTCATTATCCTTTCTGCCATCACAGCATACTCTGCCCCACACTATGAGAAGCATGCCCAAAGTGCCTGGTTCCTACCCAAAATTCCTGAAAGATGTCCAGCTAGTCCAAGATTACTGTTAGCCACCAGCGCACTGACTGCATTTGGCAATCGCATGCACTTACCAGGCACGCTGGCCCTTCTCAAAGAGCCACCTTGAAGGGTTTTGTTTGTTTGTTTTGTTTTTTTGCCTGAGTGTCTCCTGTTTGCCCACTGTGTGCAATTGTATTTGGACCATGTCTTTTTAGCATTTTCTGATATTGGGAAGACAGTACAGTGTTATGAAAGACTGAGAACTTCAACTGGAGTTCCACAGGTTTTTATTTCACGAAACATTGCTTTAACACAATCCTATTCGATTTCCATACTTACCATGAAACCCCAAATAAGAAAAATGTATGGAGGTCTTGCTTTACAGTAGGGTGTTACTCAGTAAGTTACAAAACACATCTTGGCTGTGACCCTTTGCTGGGAGGCAATGAGGCTCTGGATATGAGGAAGGAAAATGGCCAGTATCAGGGATATGGACAATGCTTTCTTCCTTAATTCCTGATTCTCCTAAGCTTTTGCTATAGGCATAGTCTCTTGTCCCTGGAACGGATTACCTAAGTGTACACTTGTCACTGTTGAAAATGTTATATGGATGGGGACAGGAGGTGGGGTTGGAAGCATCATGTATGGAAGCCCCATGCTTAGAAATATGAAATGGGATCATGTATGGTCAGTCTGTGAAGTGGAGATTGCTAACAAGTCATCAAAAAAATCAGTGGATTGGGTCTTGTGTTTGTCCCTATTGATGTGATTATCTGAAAGTTGATCTGTTAAGGACCTTAGCAAGTCAAAAAGTTATTTTCATTTATTTGTTTTTGTTTTGTTTTGTTTGAGATGGAGTCTCACTCTATCACCCAGGCTAAAGTGCAGTGGCATGATCTCAGCTCACTGCAACCTCTGCCTCCTGGGTTCCTGGGACTACAGGCGCATGCCACCATGCCCTGTCGTACAAATTTTTTTTTTTGTATTTTTAGTAGCGACGGGGTTTCACCGTGTTAGCCAGGATGGTCTCGATCTCCTGACCTCATAATCCGCCTGCCTCAGCCTCCCAAAGTGCTGGGATTACAGGTGTGAGCCACCGCACCCAGCCAAAAAGTTATTTTAGAAAACATATGAGGCAAGGAAAATAAAATGAGAAAAAACTGGGAAGTCAACATGGTGTGATGATGGGATGTGTTACCGTGCTGGTTACCATGTCACAGGGAGCTGTGAAGAGGCTCGGCAGGTCTGTGGGTAGGGATGCTGGCTCAGTACATAGAACCGCTCCATGGAAAAGTCCTCTTCAGGGAGAAACAAGTCTTAAAGAAGTCCTAGCCAGCTGCAGTGGCTCATGCCTGTAATCCGAGCACTTTGGGAGGCTGAGGTGGGATGATCACTTGAGCTCAGGAGTTCCAGACGAGCCCGGGCAACATGACGAGACCCCATCTCTACAAAAAGAACAAAAATTAGCCACGAGTGGTGGCGCGTGCCTGTAGTCCCAGCTACTCTTCAGGCTGAGGCGGGAGGATAGCTTGAGCCTGGGAGGTTGAGGCTGCAGTACAGTCTAGGCAACAGAGCAAGACCTTGTCTCAAAACAACAACAAAGAAAACCCAAGAAAATGAAAAACAAAAACAAAAAAGTCCCCCAGGAAAATTAAGGGAATAGAAGGAATTTAGCATACAACCTCAAAATTTTAAAAACCCATGATTTCCACTAGTTTAACAAAAATACTTTTTACTAATGATCATTGTTCTCTTCAGAGCCTGTCAAATAATTAGTCACAAAGAAGAATTAAAAATTAAAATGTTGGTTTGGTACAGCTCTTATATTACATTTTGAAAATAGCTTTATTTAGTGGTTGAGTTGGCCGGATCCCACCTCCACCCCCCACCCCCTGCAAAATAAGAAAGATAGTATTTTTAATTTGAAAAGTAAATGATTCAAACTGCTGTTTACATTTCCTGTGTTGTTTAGTACACAAGTGTGTGTGTGTATATACAAATACAATCCTGTTTATTAATGTTTTCTAACCTCAAGGAAATACAAAGAATGTGCAATGTTATAACATCAAATGGTCTATATGATATCATTCTTTGTAATGTGTTGTTCAAATATTCTATGTTCTTCCCTTTTTTCCCCTGATACTGGAAAACATATAAATTGGTGTCTTCAAATCTCTCAATATAAAAAGGCAGCTTTCCATTTTTAAAAAAAGTTCTGGCCCATTTTTTCCTTTGTGTATTTTTAGATTATGTTGTTATACTTTTAAGTTTGTTGTATAAACTTAAATAACTTACCTAATTGTAAGTTTAAAATTATAATTTCTTTTTATTGAATTCTTATATTATTATGTAGGCCCACTTTTTATGCCTATTTAATGCTTTTAGCCTTAAATTCTGTTTGGCTTGAAAAATGCCACTTTTTTATTATTTACATGGCAACTCTTGTTCTTTTATATTCAATATGTTGAATATACTACAGTATTCAAATGTGTCTCTTAAGAGCAGTAGCATATAGCTGAATTTTTAAAAATGCAGTCTGATCATCTGTCTTTTAGTAGATAAGTTTAATCCATTTACTTATTGGAATTAAATATTTGAATTTCTTATTTCATATTTCTCTTTATCATGCTTTTCTTTGCTTTTTTTCCTTTTCAGATTTTCGGTTTACTTCTTTGTTTTCTCTACTGATCTTTAAGATGTTAAAACTTAAACCCTGCCTGAAAATTTATAGGCTAATATACATTTTTGAAGAAAAATAATACAAGTATAAAAATTTAAACATTTTCTTTTTCTTTTTTTTGAGGCAGAGTCTCACCAGGGTGGAGTACAGTGGTGCAATCCTGGCTGACTGCAACCTCCGCCTCCCAGGTTCAAGCAATTCTTTTGCCTCAGCCTCCCTAGTAGCTGGGACTACAGGCACGCACCACCATGCCTGGCTAATTTTTTGTATTTTGAGTAGAGACAGCATTTCACCACGTTGGCCAGGCTGGTCTCGAACTCCTGACCCCAGGTGATCTGCCTGCCTCAGCCTCCCAAAGTGCTGAGATTGCAGGCGTGAGCCACCGCACCCCACCAAAAAAATTGTCAATATCCTTCTCCTGATTGTGACTAGGTCATTTGTGTCCTTACTACCCACTGAACACGGTCCTCCATCTTGTTGCTATTCTTAATTTTACTTTTAGACTGGGCTCAATGGCTCATGCCCCTAATCCTAGCACTTTGGGAGGCCAAGGTGGGAAGACAGCTTGAGGCCAGGAGTTCAAGAACAACCTGGCCAGCAATAGTGAGACCCCACCTCTTATTTATTTAAAACATTTTTAAAATTAAATTTACTTTTGGGCTGGGCACGATGGCTCACACCTGTAATCCCAGCGCTTTGGGAGACTGAGTGGGGAAAGATTGCTTGAGCCCAGAAGTTCAAGACCAGACTGGGCAACAAAATAAGAACCCTGTCTCTACAAAAAAAGAGAAAAAAAATCAAAAATGAGATGGGAGGATCACTTGAGCCCAAGGTCAAGACTACAGTGAACTGTGATCGTGCCACTGCACTCCCACCTGGGTGACAGAATGAGACCCTGCTGGAAAAAAAAAAAAGGTTTTACCTTAAAATCCTACTATTAAAAGAAAATGTTACAAATTTCTGGGCTCACCTTTGTTTCTCATTTTCCACAGCTGAACTTTGGGTTCCTATCTCTTCCGGTTAAGGTTTCCAGTTATTTTGAGGCTCCGTAGGTGAAAACTGTCTTTACATTGCTTCACTCTTGAATGATATTTAGCAAGGTATAAAATTCTAGATGCATGGTAATTTTTACCTCAACACTGTAATTATTCTGTTGTCTTCTCTACTTAGAGTGGAGCTCTTATTAGCAACAACATAATCGTTCCTTTGTATATAATCTGTTTTCTCTGGTAGCCGCAGATTTTTTATCTGTGATGTTCTGTGGTTTCATTGTGATTTGTCTAGGCTTGGATCTGGATTTGTTTGTGCTGGTTAATATGCAGTCTGAACAAGTATCTTTTTTTAAGGGTCTGGACATTTCGTGGCTATTACTTCTTCACATGCTTTCCCACAAAGCCTCCATTCCCTTCAGTTAGAAGTATTACTAGATGTAGATTGAAGCCTCTCAAAAGCCCTTGGTCTTTCTGTGCTCTATTTCTAGCTGAATTCCTCAGTCCTTTCATTATCTCTTTCCCTTTGAAATATGCCATACATATAGAAAAACATAATTATCGTTCATATGTTTTTTTAAAAGATCATCCATGTAATAAATCACCCAGCACAAGAAATCGGTCACTGACAGCACCCAGAGGCTACTCTCCTTCCAGAGGCAACCACCATCCTGTCCTATGTGATGACTAAGAAAAGATAAAAATGTACTACCTGTATTTGCATCTCTAATCAATGTAGTTTAGTTTTGACTTGTTTGAACTTTATATGACTGGAAGCATAACCTATGTGTTTTTGTGACTTACTTCCTTTACTCAAGATTGCTTTAGTGCCATCCACATAGAACAGTACTCTGTTCATTTTTATTGATGTATATATTTCATTGAATAAATACACCAATCTGTGAATTCTATTGATAATAGACATTCCTTTTTGATATTAAAATATATTTTGTTTTCATAGAGACAGGGTTTCCCTATGTTGCCCAGGCTGGTCTCAAACTCCTGGGTTCAAGGGATCCTCCTACCTTTTCTCCCAAGGTGCCAGGATTACAGGCATGAGCCACCACACCAGGACGATAATAGATATTCTCTTTTAAACATTAAAAAATAATTTTTTAAAGATGGGGTCTTAAGCTAGGTGTGGTCGCTCATGCCTCTAATCCCAGCACTTTGTGAGGCCAAGGTGGGTGGATCACTTGAGGCCAAGTGTTCAAAACCAGCCCAGCCAACATGGTAAAACACTATCTCCACTAAAAATACAAAAAATTAGTGGGGCACATGCCTGTAGTCCTAGCTACTCAGGAGACATGAGAATTGCTTGAGCCTGGGAGGCAGAGGTTGTAGTGAGCCGAGATTGCACCATTACACTCCAGCCTGGGTAAAAGAAAAAAAAAAAAAAGAAGATGTGATCTTGCTCTGTTGCTCAGGCTTGCGTGCAGTGGTGTGATAATAGCTCACTGCAGCCTTGAACTCCTGGGCTCAAGTGATCCTACCATCTCAGCTTCCTGAGTAGCTAGGAATATAGGTACATGCCACAATGCCCAGCTAATTTTTTAAATTTTTTGTAGAGACAGAGACTTGCTTTGCTGCCCAGGCTGGTCTCAAACTCCTGCCTTCAAACGATCCTCCCGCCTCAGCCTCCCAAAGTGTTGGGATTATAGGCATGAGCTTTCATGCCCAAACAATAATAGACATTCTTGATTAATTTAGGGCTATATGAACAATACGACTATAAATATTTTTGTACATGTCTATTGGCTTCCAGATGCAGGAATTTCTTTCTTTTTTTAGAAGCAAAGTCAATGTTGCCCAGGCTGGATTCAAACTCCTTGGCTCAAGTGATCCTCCAACCTCAGCCTCCCTAGTAGCTGGGATTAGACATGTGCCACTTCACCTGGCTAATGTGCAGGAATTTCTTTAAGGTATATACCTAAGAATAAAACTGATGAAGTATTGAGTGTGGCCACCTTCCATTTAATAAATCATACCAGCGTTTTCCAATGTGATTTAACAATTTATGTTACCGTTAGAATTATATGAGGGTTTGAAATTATCCTAAATCCTCATCAAACCTTAGCATACTCAGGCTTAAATTTTTGCCAGTCTAATTGTCTTCATCTGTATGTGCTGCTATAATGGAACTCTTGAGACTGGCTAATTTATGAAACACAGAAATTTATCTTTTGTAATTCTGGAAGCTAGGAAGTCCAAGATCAAGGAACTGGCATCTGGTGCGGGCCTTCTTACTGTTTCCTCACATAGTGAAAGGCAGATGTGCAAGAGATAACAAACAACACTCTCTGTCAAGTTCTTATATAAGGACCCCTAATTCCATTCATGAGGGAGGTGCCCTTGTGGCCTAATCACCCCTTCACCCCTTAAAGGCCCATCTCTTAGTACTATGAGATTGGCAACACCTGAATTTTAGAGAGGACCCATTCAAACCATAGCACTGTATAATGTAAAGCACAGAGAGATACGAAGTCTCATTTTTACCATGTTACTGAGTTTATCTCATGTATTACATGTGTGTTCTCAATGGCTATGGTTTTAATTACATTATTTATCAAACTATTCCTTTTTTCTTTTTTTGTGATGGAGTTTTGCTCTTGTCGCCCAGGCTGGATTGCAATGGCATGATCTTGGCTCCCTGCAACCTCCACCTCCAGGGTTCAAGCGATTCTCCTGCCTCAGCCTCCCAAGTAGCTGAGATTACAGACGCCTACCACTACTCGCAGCTAATTTTTGTATTTTTAGTAGAGACAAGGTTTCACCATGTTGGCCAGACCGATCCCGAACTCCTGACCTCAGGTGATCCACTCACCTTGGCCTCCCAAAACGCTGAGATTATAGGAGTAAGCCACTGCACCCAGCCTATCAAACTATTCTGCCTGCCATTTCTTTCATAATTTCTTATTCTTTTTAAATAGACATAATTCTTTGAGCATCCTAAACATAATTATTTTCAAAGTCTTTATTGGATTGTTCTATATATTAATTTTATCTGGAGAGAATTCAAGCTCAAAATATGGACTAGCTTGATTTTCTTAATGTTAAGTTTTTTGAAGTACTTGGGAATTTTGGTTTTCAGGCTTGTTTTGTGTGAAACAGTAGTTGTTGTTATCTTCCCTCTATCCCATAATCGACCTTCCCTATCTAGAGGATTTTCTGTTAACTTTGCTCTAGACTTTAACTTGAGGATTTTAGAAATCTCTGCCTCAAAGTGGCCTTGTGAATACTGAAGATTCAGTCATCAAACAAGCATGAGGCTTGGTGATTTTCTTCTTTCTTCTTAGGAAGCCTGCAAGTGGTTTCAGCTCCCTTTACTGGGCAGGTGGGTCTCCACACACCACAGCTCTCAGTCTCACACAGTGAAGCTGTCTCCTGTCCTCTGAATTCCTTGATTCTCATTACTTTTCAAGACCCAAAGTTCCCCAGTCACTGTCCATTTCTGCCTGGAAGCCAGCAGGCACACGGTGTCAATCCACTGCTTTCTGTTTCTGTTTTGTTTGAGTCTACAGAGCTGTTTATCTTATTTTTGAGCCTGGCTATGTCTTTTTGGTTTTTTCTGTTTTATTTATAATCGCCAAGGGTTATGGCAGTACAGTGTTTACTAGCTTCTAAATTTTCCACGAAATATGTCAAGTGATGGGATGGAAAGTAGAGATTAGATATCTAGTAAAGAATACAGTAAGTTTAAGTGTTGATGAACCCCTCCTTTCTCATTGCAAATTGTCTCCCATCAGTGGCAGCTGTGGCTAAAATTAGCTATTTTCCCTCCCTCCTCCCTCATTTTCCAATGCTTTAAAAATAGAGTAATGCAGCTGCATTTCAGATGCTTAAGACTTAACCTATTTTTTCAGAACTCATTTCAAACTTTTCTCATTACTGGAGCAGATCATCTGGACAAAATGATATCTCATTTTTGTTTTCATTCTTTTGCAATTACGTGCATATTTGAACTAAGTTCATAATGCACATGATTCACAATGCAAATGCAAACCACATTTAGAATCAAGAGAGAGAAGATAAAAGGTCTTTGGAAATGTTGATAGAACTCTTTTCTTTAATATTTCCAAATAAGTATAGAGGTGTGGTGGAATAAAGATGGCCAAACATTTTTAGACTCCACCTCTAATGACAGGAGTAGCAAGTTGCTCTCCCATGGAGTGTAGACTGTCCTTGTGTCCCTCTTTGACCAGCAGAATAAGAAGGAAGGGGCACCATGTAACTTTTGAGCCTGGGTCTGAAGAAATCTAAAGCTTTCCTATTCACACTCTTCCAAACACTCCCTTTTAAAACCCAAGCCACATGGTGAAACTCCTTGGAGAAGAACCAAAGCTCTCTGGTTGATGGCCCCAGCTAAGCTCCTATCTAATAAGCA
This sequence comes from Hylobates moloch, assembly GCF_009828535.3. Lineage (NCBI taxonomy): Eukaryota > Metazoa > Chordata > Mammalia > Primates > Hylobatidae > Hylobates > Hylobates moloch. Next base: position 4,287,002 of record NW_026652298.1, read on the forward strand.
GTCCTAGCTATTAGCTATATAAATACCCCTCCTCGACATTTCAGCCCAGGCAAGCCTCCAGATGAGATCATATGGGGCAGAAGGAATGCCCAGCTGAGGCCATTATCACAGAGACTTGTAAGAAAATACAGATTGTGGTTGTTTTAAGCCACTGAGTTTTGAGTGGTTTGCATCAAAACAAGAGGAAAACGAATTCTAGTGACTTTGGTATCTTGCCAAAGCAAAATTATGTGGCTAATTATCAGATATTCCTATGTTTATCTATCAAAAAAACTCCACCTCTTCTTGTACAATCTAGTAATATATATGAGTTCCTATGTTAGGGAACTAATTAGAATTTGTACATATCTCTTAGTTGTACATAGCACTTCAAAATATATCTGAGTAAGAAAGCTTTTTGTATTTGACAGTTCCCCCCAGTTTTCAAAGCTATTCATTCCCTATTATTTTTTCGCCAGAACTTTAGAATACATGAGAGCTGCTCTACTAAATGTTAAAACATAATGTTACGGTAATTAAAATAATGTTAATATGAGAGTAAATCAATAGAACCGAGTAGGAGACACTGATCAGAACCCCATCACATCCTAGAGTTTAGTTTGATAATAGTAGCAGTTGTAATACATATTAACATGATTCTGAGAGAGGAGAAAGGAAGAAACTGGTCAGGCAAGCAGTTAGGGTGGGTCTTCTGTTGAATTCTTTCAAACAAAAGAACACCCCAAAACATCAAGCTACAGGCACAGATAAGGGAACTTGCATGGGAGATTGCCTAAGACAGACCCACAGCCACACAGATAAGAAAGGCTACACAGCTGAGTTTTCCGGACATGCCCACAATGAAAAATTTTGTCCCCTGACACATGCACAGTAAGGCGAACAAAGCAATATGGAGTAACTCAAGCTAAGGGCCCACGTGTGCACTAGGAGGATGGGGTGGAGCTACCACAAATTCGCACCTCATGCAAATGAGATGCCCAGCTCTCATCAGTTTCCTATAAAAGCCTTCGCATTCAACTGTAAAAACAGCAACCCTCTTCCACATCCCCCCTGCGCAGCAGAGAGCTTTCTTCTTTCATTTATTAAACTTTCGCTCCAGTGTTACCCTTAGCACCTACGCTCCTTAACTTTCTTGGTCATGAGACAAAGAACTTTGGGTGATATGTCGGGCTATGAGAGGCTGCTATGTTGTGGTGCATTGGTGAGATATAACAATTCAATATATGTACCTAAGGTAACTGTAGACCTGTCTAGAAAAATGAAATTAAAAGCTCATCCCTATTATATATATCTCAAAAAGAAAAATTCCAAATGAATTAAAAAGTAAATGTAAAAACAAACAAATAAAAAAGCACTGCATATCTGCTGCGCTGGTTGTTCTCATTCTTCCATCCCCACCCCTGACCTCTGATCTTCTCTGCCCTGTTCTGTGTTCTGGGGGTCTGTCTTCTGGCTTCAGGTGGGATTCACTCAATGGAAGGCATCAGCAAGAGAGCAGAGGGTGGAAGGAAAGGGAGATTTAGGAAATGTCTTCTCCGACTCTCATTGCTTCAGGTCCAGGTTCTGGCAGGGGCTGCCTCCTGCAGTGACTGCCTCTCTGAAGAGACTTTCCTCTCTCTCCTGGCTCTAGCCCACACTGGGCAAGGAGTTCTACTTTCTTTCCCTTATTCCTTCATGCTCTGGGGGGTAATGGCATCCCCCCTATTACAGGTCTCTGGGTGTCTCACCATTTTTGTTCATCCTTTAGTCCTGCCCACATCTCTATAAATAATCACTTTATTATGTCTTTTTAAAATCCAAGCTGAGTATGCATGTTGTTTCCCTTCGGTACTCAGGGTGATAGATCTACCTATATATTCTTCTAGGGAAGACTTTGAAAACAAACAAAAAGACGACAATAAAATAGCAAAACATCAAAGGGAACTTTTTTTTTCAAATTTTTTTTATTTTTTTGAGACGGAATCTCGCTCTGTCGCCCAGGCTGGAGTGCAGTGGCATGATCTCGGCTCACTGCAACCTCCACCTCCCGGGTTCATGCCATTTTCCTGCCTCAGCCTCCTGAGTAGCTGGGACTACAGGCGCCCGCCATCACGCCTGGCTAATTTTTTGTATTTTTAGTAGAGACGGGGTTTCACCATGTTAGCCAGGATGATCTCGATCTCCTGACCTCGTGATCCACCCACCTTGGCCTCCCAAATGCTGGGATTACAGGCATGAGCCACCATGCCCAGCCTTTTTTTTTTTTTTTTTTTTCCGAGACAGAGTCTTCCTCAGTTACCCAGGCTGGAGTGCCGTCGTGCAATCTCAACTCACTGCAGCCTCTGCCTCCCGGGTTCAGGTGATTCTCCTGCCTCAACCTCTCCAGTAGCTGGAATTACAGGCACACACCGCCATGCCCAGCTAATTTTTTTATTTTTAGTAGAGATGGGGTTTTGCCATGTTGGCCAGGGTGGTCTCGAACTCCTGACCTCAAGTGATCCGCTGCCTCGGCCTCCCAAACTGCTGGGATTGCAGGCATGAGCCACCACGCCTGGCCACACCTGGTAATTTTGGTCAGTTTGCTTAACCCCTCTATGCCTCAGTTTCTTCATCTGTAGAATGGGGGTAATTATGGTACCATCACATACAGTTGTTTGGAAGACTAAATGAGATGACGGTGTAGAGTAACCAACAAGCCTGGCTTGTCCAGGCCTGAGTGGTTTCTCAAAACACAAGACTTACAGTGCTAAAATTGGGACATCCCAGGCAAACTAGGAGAGTTGGTCACTCCATAAGATGTCAAGTACTCAGCACAATGCGTGGTACAGAATATGAGTTCAATAAATATTAGCCATTATTTTATATATTTCAAATATGTATTTGAGCAAATTCCCAGTCATGTTTTTTATGTAGCTTAATTAGATACATCTCTACCTTATTTAAAGACTAAAACATAATTTTAAAAAATAAAACGCTTCATTAGTGAATCAGTATCGCTGTTCATTTCTAACGTCTATTTGGTTATTTCTAAAATTCTATGATTCTGTCTTTTTTGGTTTTCATTTTGTTTTGTTTTTGAGACAGAGTCTTGCTCTGTTGCCCAGGCTGGCGTGCAGTAGTGCAATCTCGGCTCACTGCAACCTCCACCTCCAGGGTTCAAGTGATTCTCCTGCCTCAACCTCCCGAGTAGCTGGGATTACAGGCACCCACCACCATGCCCAGCTAATTTTTGTATTTTTAGGAGAGATGGGGTTTTGCCATGTTAGCCACGCTGGTCTCAAACTGGTGACCTCAAGTGATCTGCCCACCTCAGCCTCCCAAAGTGCTCAGATTACAGGCGTGAGCCACTGTGCCCTGCCAATTCTGTCTTTTTGTTGATTGCTCTGTCTCTGTCTTTGCATGGCCACCTTCTCCCTGTCTGTCCCTGTGTCGTCACGAAGTGTTCTCTCCCTGTGTCTCTGTTTTCTTATTAGGATGCCAGTCACGTTGGATTAGGGCCTACCTTAATTGGGTGACCTCATCTTAACTTGATTACATCTACAAAGGCCCTATTTTCAAACAAAGTCATATTCACCGGCACTCAGGATCAGGATTCCCAACATACCTTTTTGGGGGACATAATTCAACCCGTAACACTGTGAAAGATCAGCTCAGTTTCTTAACAAAATAATTGGGTTAGAATTCTTTACTTCTAAGGTACTGCCCAAGCAGCCTGAACTTCATCTCATGTTTAGCATGTTCTGTCTCATATGCTACACATCTCTAAAGATTTCCTTCAAACCAGTATAAACTCATGAAGAAAGGCAAACAATGAGCCTCAAGTTATTCTTTTTAGAAAAATAATAGCTTTATCAAGATATACTTTACATACCATAATTTACCCATTTGAAGTTTGCAGTTTGATGGGTTTTGTGTATCTACAGAGGTGTACAATATCACCGTGATCAATTTCTGAACATTTCTGTTGCCTCAAAAAAAAACCCTGGACCTACTAGCCATCACTCCATCTTTCTTCAGCCTCCCCTGTCTCCCCTACCCCCCAGTCGTGGGCAATCACCAATCTATTTTCTGTCTCTCTGAATTTCCCTATTTTGGTCTTTTCATATAAATGGATTCATATAATACATGGCCTTGTATGTTTGGCTCAATTCAAGTTATTCTTTGATTTTAAATGAGTGAAAGTCCGACATGCTGGTGGGATGAATAAGTGGGAATCTTTGCCCTGAAAATCACTTGCACCTTGTAATTATTTCAACATGGCCTCACAAAGAGTTATCACAATGTTCCTGCATCACGTGGGCTTCAACAAGAGACGATGATTGGGTTCCGCATGTGTAGATCAGCTCCTATAATTACATCCAATGTTGTAGAACATGGGTGCTCTTCACCCCAAGGGCCAGCTGGTCTATTCTGTCGTGGCTCCTCGTTGGCCAGGGCCTCCACCTCTCTTAAGGAGAGGATGTGTCCACTCAGTGTTCAGCCTGGCAAAAGGTGCCTGTAATGTGCACTCCCATCCTCCATCCCCTCCACTACCACCCTATAGGCCCGTTTCTTGTGCAGACGGATCCACATTCTTCCACCAATGAAGTGGTGTATTTTCTCATTTTGATTTTTCTTTTTGTATTTTTTTTCTTCCGCAAATGCCTACTTACCCTAAAGCTGTACAAACTGAAAAGGCCACTCAGGTGATCTTTTACAGGGCAAAGAAAATCAAATTCTATCCCTCCTTAGTGGTAAATAGAAAAGCATGTGAGGCTACAAAACCAAACACTGGAAATAGGACAATTGCTGAATTCAACGAAATTCCATGTATCATTTAGACACTTCGTTAACATTTGTTAACTATAGGACTTGACGAAATTACAGATATCCCAAAGGAGCCAGACTAAATATAGGCTGACCCGGTAATTTTCCAGCAGATGATAGTATCACTCTCTTTGAGAGACAAGGGAAAACTACATTTATACAAGTAATAATCATTTTTATCTGATTTATTCCTGTTCTTTTCCCCAAACATTATACAATGCTATGTTTTATAAGTAACACGAAGAAAAAGATGTACTGTTTGTTTCAGAAGGGATATTTTGAAAGAAAAGAAATCACCATGTGTAGAAGGATATATTTTAACAAGACTTCTTTATTCCTTTCCGACTCACTGCTCATCACCATGACATGTATACTCCTATTTCTATTTTTATTCCCTTTAGGATTGTTCCTAGGTATTTGTAACTAGTTCTCTATACCTGTAAGTTTTCATTTGCCCAGGGTTATGTCTTCTTTTATTTTGATTTTTCTTCTAGTATTTTCCTCTTCCACAAGTATGCTTTCATTCCTCCCTCCCCCCACCATGCTTACTTTCTGTCAACCTACTTCTCTTTCCTTCATTTTCTCTCTAGCATTTACTTCCTTCCAGTTTTCTGATCTAGAGTCTTCAGTGCTTGTGTTATTTCTTGGCTGTATGATCTAGGATCTGTCATAGAGTGACCAACCATCTGATTAGCCCTATACTAAAACCCCTCAGTCCTGGGCCAACTAGCCTGGTTGATCACTCTACTTAACAAGTTACCTGGGGAAATAATATATTGACACTAACTTAGAGAGGATGAGTGACTGGAATCAGTAGCATCCTACTATGTTGCTATTGCTTTTTTAGTGAATAATCGTTGGAAGAGAATGCAAATGCAAATAAAACAAATAGGGGTTATAACCGATTATTAGCAAGACTCTGATGACCTGAGGGACCAGAGATACCAAGTATGTGAGTAAAACAGGCTTTGAAGATGAGTGTGAGAGACTGAGTTGGTCATTAGAGCCATCGGCTGTAAAGTTTGTGTGCAGCCTGAACCACTGTGTGCTGCACTCCAGGAGAAAATAGGATGCCTTCTGCCCTGAGGAGTTTGGCTTGGATAAAAACCATTGTACTGACAATGTAGTCTACTCCAGGGTAACAACAAAACAGGGGGAGACATTGAGGACATAACAACATGGCTCTTCCTTCTCCTGAGAAGCATTGTCAAAGCTGAGTGGTTGCAGTTTGAGTTATAGCACTGGGCATTCCCCCAGAAGCTGAGTGGGAGCTCTACCAGGGGCTCAGTCTGTGGCCGTCACTTGCCTTCTTGCCCAGAGCTTATTAGGGAAGTAAGGGGCTCTAATCCTTGGAAAACACAGGCTTCACTACCCCTTTCATTCTACCATTAAAAGGACTATTCCTCTTTGGATGTGGAGAAATAGGAACACTTTTACACTGTTGGTGGGACTGTAAACTAGTTCAACCATTGTGGAAGACAGTGTGGCAATTCCTCAAGGATGTAGAACTAGAAATAGCATTTGACCCAGCGATCCCATTACTGGGTATATACCCAAAGGATTATAAATCATGCTGCTACAAAGACACATGCACACGTATGTTTATTGCAGCACTATTCACAATAGCAAAGACTTGGAACCAACCCAAATGTCCATCAATGATAGACTGGATTAAGAAAATGTGGCACCTATACACCATGAAATACTATGCAGCCATAAAAAAGGATGAGTTCATGTCCTTTGTAGGGACATGGATGAAGCTGGAAACCATCATTCTGAGCAAACTATTGCAAAGACAGAAAACCAAACATCGCATGTTCTCACTCATAGGTAGGAATTGAACAATGAGAACACTTGGACACAGGGTGGGGGACATCACACACTGGGGCCTGTTGGGTGGGGGGGAGGGGGGAGGGATAGTATTAGGCAAAATACCTAATGTAAATGATGAGTTAATGGGTGCAGCACACCAACATGGCATATGTATTCATATGTAACAAACCTGCACGTTGTGCACACGTACCCTAGAACTTGAAGTATAATAATAAAATAAAATAAAATAAAATAAAATAAAAGGACAATTCGTCTTTCATCTTCAGATTGTCTTTGGACATGCCAATCTCCTTGGTAAGAGGTGATGCTATAATATAAGTAATCCCTGATAAGATGTTATTGGGCCAGACCCCTATTGACCGCAATAGAGATAACACCATGTCCTAGAGACCAAAAAAAGAGACCAAGAGACAGTGAATGAGATATAGTGCTTATATAGGGGACTTACATACAGGGATGGTCCAGTTGTAGTGGGCTGGACAGGAAAACCACTACCATGTGTAAAAAGCATGCAGCTTCCATAGCATTTTCACTTAGCACCCTCTACCTAGCAACCTCCAGTTTGCAACCTCCAGGTAACCCAAAACAAAGGGCCTCCATCTCCTGTATGGCCTGCATTCTGAGGGAAGGGCCAGAGGTTGAGATGTCCTTCATGGATAAGGAGTGAATCTCCAGGTTGGCCGCTCCCAGATTCCTTAGCCTGGAACTCTGAACACACATTCTTCTTAGACCATAGGGCCATTCTCAGGGTATTCTCAAGTTCAGTTACTGCTGTCAGGTGTGTCTGCCACATAGCTGATAATTGATGACTTAAGTTATTTTTAGAAGTCATATGAAGAAAGGATCAGTAGTCCCTTCACTTGCCCTGTGAGAGAGTGTGTCCTGCTTTCAGAGACACACAATGGCCATTTGACAAATTTACTAAGACCATTCTGAATACATGAGAAATTATTTCATAATACACCTATTCTAGTGGAAAGCATAGAACTGCGAGATTATGAATGGATAAAGGAAGTAGAATTTATGATTCCCAAGTAGTTATGTGGAAAGTCAGACTGAGCCATTCTTCCTTGTCTTTTTCATTTGGCAAACTGCCCAGAGCATTCACTATGTATTGAGCACCCTGCTTGGTGCTGCAGATGAAAAGATGGAAACAGTACGATTCTTGACCTCAAGGCACTTATGCTAAGGCTTCTAGAATGGAACATACATATAAACAAAGAACTGTAATGAGGGTTACAGGTGCTATTGTATAATCATATTCAGATCACAATGTAGGTACTAAGAAAGGTATGGACTGCTAAGAATGATAGTTTCCAGCTTCATCCTTGTCCCTGCAAAGGACATGAACTCATTCTTTTTCATGGCTACATAGTATTCCATGGTATATATGTGCCACATTTTCTTTATCCAATCTACCATTGATGGTCATTTGGGTTGGTTCCAAGTCTTTGCTATTATAAATAGTTCTGCAATATACATACGTGTGCATGTGTCTTTATAGTAGAATGATTTATAATCCTTTGGGTATATACCCAACAATGGGATTGCTGGGTCAAATGATATTTCTGATTCTAGATCCTTGAGGAACTGCCACACTGTCTTCCACAATGGTTACTTCTCTCTGAGCCAGGGGAGGGTGGCTGTGGTCTCTTTAGTGATCTAGCCTACTACGTCTTGAGGGTAAAGTCTATTTTATTCATCATTGTATCTCTACCGCCTTGCACATAGTAGGTGCTCAGTGAGTAGTATTTAAATGAGCAAAAGCTGATGTTGTCAGAGGGCATGGTGGACATGAAGCAATGTAAGCAGTTTAGCCCAAGAGTCAAGATCCTGCATGATCAGACCCTGATTCCCTCACCAGCTTCATCTCCAAAGCACTGCTCCCCATCTGCCATGATGAACAGTTTGAGCTTTATCCTGGGTCAGTGGGGACCCACAGGAGAAGTTTTCCAGGACCATGATGTGATAAGCTTTGTGTTTTAGAAAGCTCTGGCTGCAGTGTGAAGGATTGACTACAGAGGGCAACCCTGGAGCTAAGAAGATCATTCAGTTCTGTAGTAGTTCGGGTGGGAGAATGCACCTAAGAATCCCCTGGTGTTTGTCCAGGGCCCACCCCAGGCCATTTAAATCAGAATCTCTGGTGATGGGATCCAGGCATAAGTAGTTTCTAAATCCTTCCAGATGATTCCAGTGAGAAACCAAGGCTGATAATCACTAGTGTGATTTAAGAGAGTTGCAGAATGGAAAAGGGGCTATAGATGCAAAGGCTGTTAGAGGTAAGGGGACAGCATGCCTAGCTAACAGAGCAGGGCCAATGAATAAAGGGGAGGAATTGAATTATTCACAAGTTCTGATTGGAGTCATTGAAGATGGGAAGTAGGGTGATCAACCTTCCCATTTTGCCAGGGACTATCACAGTTCTCTTACTGAAGATGTCTCATTCTGCAATAGTTCATTACTGACATGGCTTGGATCTGTGACCTTACCCAAATCTCATGTGGAATTGTAATCCCCAGTGTTGGAGGCAGGGCCTGGGGGGAAGCGACTGGTTCATGGGGGCAGAATCCTCATTAATGATTTAGCACCATCCCCCCTTGGTACTATATATCGAGTGAATTCTCATGAGGTCTGATCTCCTTCCTCTCTCTCTTCCTCCTGCTCTAGTCATGTAAGACGTGCCTGCTTCCCCTTTCCCTTCCCCTTCCACCATAATTGTAAGTTTCCTGAGACCTCCCCAGAAATAAATGCCAGCATCATGCTTCCTGTACAGCAGGTGGAACTGTGAGCCAATTAAACCTCTTTTCTTTATAAATTACCCAGTCTCAGGTATTTCTTTATAGCAATGTGAAAACAGACTAATACAACAGGGAGGATGGTAGTACCATTCACCAAGATAGGCAACACAGGATCAGAGTGTGGTTGGGGGAAAGGTGATTAATTTTAAACATGTTAACAGCTGCTAAGTATTGGTGACTAAGGCCATTCTAAGCTCACAGCTGAGGATCAAATGAGTTAAATCCCCCACATTCTAAATTCCTAGAACCACAGCTGTTGGAGTGGGTCAGCCACACCCTGACAAGGCTTGCTAAGAGAAACCAGGAAGCAGAACCAGCACCAACACCTCTCACCCTAATATAAAGTGAGGCTGAAGGGGAGAAGGCTGTTGCCTTTTGCAGAAGTACAGTGCTCATTTAGGATAATTTAATCCCAGAATAACAGTAGGGGGTGGGTTGCCTCCCATCCTCAAAGCCAAGGGTAAGAGTCGTCGAGAGAACCACTCACAGGTTTGTAAGTATCTGATATGTGTTACCTGTCTGAAGAGCTGGAGGATGCTAGGCTCACTGTCCAGCCCCTGTGCCACCACAGTAGAGGAAAAATACATCGGGAAGAGATGACATGATGGGGGACTGCCAGGCAAGGCAGGGGTCAAAACTGTCTTCACTTGAAGTCATGGTGTCCTGGAGGCTTGAAAGGTGGATTCCACAAAAGCCTGAAGACCCAGGAGTTGGCTCTGGTGAGTAGACCATATTTGGAGGCTTGGTCTTATCTGGCTATGCTGCAATATTGGGCAAAGAGGGGCACACATCAGAGGAATGGGACATAAAGCCACCAGCTCGAGGGCTGGGCTTGAAGTTGAGAATGAATCTCTTATAAGGAACCCCTAGCATCTAGAGTTACTGGATGGGAGCAAATCCTTTGTCTGATGATGTTGTCTTCCTTCATCTGTCCACACTAACACAATGGCAATAAGCTGGGTCTCACGGGGCACCTCTCCCTCCTGTTTTTCTCCTCCCTGGTCATTACCAGCAGGAGGTATGGTAGACTTATAAGTTGTGTGTGACCCAGATCACATCTCTATTCTGTAGGGCATATTAGAGGAGGAGAGAGCCATGCATTGGATATGAAACTAAAGCTTTAAAATAAAATCATACATCGGATATGAAACTAAAGCTTTAAAATAAAATCATTGGATCTTAAGGATAGGGAGTCTTTTTTTTTTTTTTTGAGACAGAATCTCAGTCTCGCTCTGTCACCCAGGCTGGAGTGCAGTGGCATGATCTCAGCTTACTGCAACCTCCGCCTCCTGGGTTCAAGCAATTCTCCCGCCTTAGCCGCCCAAGTAGCTAGGACTACAGGCACCCACCACCATGCCCAGCTAATATTTTTTATATTTTTAGTAGAGACGGAGTTTCACCATGTTGGCCAGGCTGGTCTCAAACTCCCGACCTCAGGTGATCCACCTGCCTCAGCCTCCCAAAGTGCAGGAGCCACCACACACGGCCATTTTTTTTTTTTTTTTTACAGCTAGTAGTAACTATTCTAATGACTAAAAGTGACCAAGACATGATATGGGGCTGAAATTATTAAGGAAGTCTGCTTTCCATAGAAAACAGGATTCTGACCCAGCAGTTATTGCCATGTTGTGGGCAACTTTATAGAGACGCCAAGGTAGTGGGAAACTGAAGCCTTCTACCAACAGCAAAGTGGACCCCAAGCCCCTTCAGATGTGACAGCTTGACTGTGGACCTCCAGCCCCTTCAGATGTGACAGCTTGACTACAACAGCATAAGAAACCCTGAGATGGAACCTGAAGCTAAGATACTCCTGGATTCCCGACCCCCCACACATTGAGAGATAATAGATGTTTGTTGTTTTAAGTTGCTAGTTTTGGGGTCATTTGTTATGCAGCAATAGATAACCAGTAATTGTCCTGAGTTGGGCTAAGGGGACCAGACCTTTACATCAGACTCATTGATTAGTCGTTGGATGCAGGCTGTGCCGGAAGGAAGCACGACTCTGGACAAGGCTGTTTTCTTCAGCCAAGGCAGCACCCCAAGAAGGCGGTCAGCTGAAGGCTGTTTTCGGGCAACATTCGCAGCAGCCGGGTGACCAAGTCTTTTATTGCTAAAGAGAGGGGATCTGGGCAGTTCATCAAGTGGTTAGTGGGAGTCTCCTGTGGGTCTCCTGAAAGAAGTTTCTCTACCCAATTAATCACCTTAGCCCAAGATGTCACCAGCCAAGGGAGAAATTGGAGTTTGAGGAGCCTGGGAGCCTTGCTTCGTCTTCTACTTTCCTCCTGACCACTGCTTTTTTTTTAAATGATGGTGTTTCACTGGGCTTTATCCTTGACCCCCTCCTACATCTGTAGGAGGAGAAGTAGGGAGAGCAGTGTCCATCAAGTTGAGGAAGAAGAGGGCATTAGGAAGACAGTCGTGGTCAGTGAGTGTTGGCTGAATGTATTGGTTGGGGTCTAAGGTGAAACCAGACAGCACACACAAGGGGAGTGGCAGAAAGTAGCTTAACAAAGGGACTTCTTACAGAATTGAGGTTGGGGTGATGGGCCCCAACAGGGACCATAGGATTCTTCCCTCCTCTAGGCCTGAGGGGGTGAGAGCATGAAGTGGGTGCCGGCACTTGGAGAGGGCCATCTTCATGGAGAAATCTGACTGTCGGATGAAGCCATGGCCTTCAGAGAGGAACACAGGCAACCGAAGGTTGGTACTGCCCATAAGTCATCCTCACGGGGCACACGGCAGGGTGAAGGAGGGCAGGAAGCTCATCTGCAAGGGTAAGAATGAAAGGGTGTCAGCAGACAAGAGTTAGAAATGTTCGGCCGGGCACAGTGGCTCATGCCTATAATACCAGCATTTTGGGAGGCCGAGGTGGGCAGATCACCTGAGGTCGGGAGTTCAAGACCAGTCTGACCAATATGGTGAAACCCCATCTCTACTAAAAACACAAAAATTAGCCAGGCATAGTGGTGGGCGCCTGTAATCCCCAGGTACTCGGGAGGCTGAAGCAGAGAATCGCTTGAACCCAGGAGGCAGATTACAGTGAACAGAGATTGCACCGCTACACTCCAGCCTGGGCGACAGACCCAGACTCTGTCTCAAAAAAAAAAAAAAAAAAAAGTTCATGACTGATCACCCTCTTAATAGCAATTTAAAATGTGAATGTTTGGGTACACTCCTAAACTTTAAGGATGATATCAGAGAAACTAGCACTCTTTTTCTGTGAGTATTCCTGGTACCACTGACAGATCCTAGCTAAAGAGACCACTGGTCTGATTCAGTGGAGTATTACTTTCCTAGGAAATTATGAAGTTCCCTAGGACACTGCAATTGGCTGTGTCAGTGTTGACATGCTAGCTGTGATAGTGTACTATAGTTTTGCAAGATGTCACCATTGGGGGTAACCAGCTAAAGTACACAAACCTTCTGTGTATTATTTCTTATGACTGCATGTGAATCTATAATCATCTCAAGATTAAAAATGTAATTAAAAATTAATTCACTTATTCTACTTGAAGGAATTAAGAACATGCTACACCAAAATATGCTGCTCTGGTATATTGGCTATTTTGAATTTAGGGACTGAATAAAACAGCAAGACAAGAGGATCACTCAGCCCTTGCTTTTGTTTTTTTGAAAGCAAGAGATGAAATTCCCATGTGAAAGATGCCCTCCTTATACCAGAAAGAAGGTATTATTCTTATTGTCAAGGACAGGAGATCTGTACTAATGAAACTTGTTAAACTAATCTTTATTTTCCTAGTCACTTCTCTACCCAGTTAACCACCCTAGCCCAAGCTCCTTTACCTTGTCACATTTTAATAATTCATGACTCTTTGTCTAATTCAGTATAAGCGTTCAATTCTGCATCTTTGAATCTTCATTTCCTTAGCCATGTAACATGTGTATCACATTTGTATGTTTTTCTCCTATAGATTTGTCTTCTGTCAATTTAATTCCTAGGCCCAACTGAAAAACCCTAAAAAAGCAGAAGTCAAGTTTTACTCTCCCTACACGCTTATGATAATTAAATGTGAGGCTTTAAACATCGATATAGAGTTCCCCAGTAATAACTCAACTACTTAATATTCTAATTTTACCAGAATGAAATCTTTGAGTTACTTGATCTGCTATGACTTGAATTTTATTTCTGTCAAACCTGGCTGTCGTTGCCTTGAATAGGAAGAATAAATCCAAAGCCCGGGAGAGAGGCCTGAGACCTTGCAAAGCCAGTAAACAAAATCGTAATTGGATCTGCCTCATGTGAGCACAGGCTTTTACCTCTCCTGTTGATCTTGTGATAGAACTCCTCTGCGTGGCAGGCTGTTCTCCTACAGAGAGATTTGGAGCTCTTACATGCTGTTGTTCTTGAACAGGCTTTTCAGTTCTTAGAATTAACTAGCTCATGTATCATTAGAACAAAGTAGTCATTTAAAAAATAAATCTACATTAATGGGCTGTTTGGGGGGAACAACAACTGCTCCGAGATCACAGAGGAGAAGAGGGTGTTAAAACACCCGATCCTAAAGATATTTCTAGATCAGAAGCTTGATGACTAATTCAATTAAAATGAGTGTGTGTTTTTTGGCTGCATAAATGTCTTCTTTTGAGAAGTGTCTGTTCATATCCTTTGCCCACTTTTTGATGGGGTTGTTTGATTTTTTCTTGTAAATTTGTTTAAGTTCTTTGTAGATTTTGGATATTAGCCCTTCGTCAGATGGGTAGACTGTAAAAATTTTTTCCCATTCTGTAGGTTGCTTGTTCACTCTGATGGTAGTTTCTTTTGCTGTGCAGAAGCTCTTTAGTTTAATTAGATCTCATTTGTCAATTTTGGCTTTAGGTGCCGTTGCGTTTGGTGTTTTAGTCATGAAGTCCTTGCCCATGCCTAGGTCCTGAATGGTATTGCCTAGGTTTTCTTCTAGGGTTTTTATGGGTTTAGGTCTGACATTTAAGTCTTTAATCCATCTTGAATTAATTTTTGTACAAGGTGTAAGGAAGGGATCCAGTTTCAGCTTTCTACATATGGCTAGCCAGTTTTCCCAGCACCATTTATTAAATAGGGAATCCTTTCCCCATTTCTTGTTTTTGTCAGGTTTGTCAAAGATCAGATGGTTGTAGATGTGTGGTATTATTTCCAAAGGCTCTATTCTGTTCCATTGGTCTATATCTCTGTTTTGGTAGCAGTACCATGCTGTTTTGGTTACTACAGCATTGTAGTATATTTTGAAGTCAGGTAGCATGATGCCTCCAGCGTTGTTCTTTTGGTTTAGGATTGTCTTGGCAATGCAGGCTCTTTTTTGGTTTTGTATGAACTTTAAAGTAGTTTTTTCCAATTCTGTGAAGAAAGTCATTGGTAGCTTGATGGGGATGGCATTGAATCTATAAATTATCTTGAGTAGTAAGGCCATTTTCACAATATTGATTCTTCCTATCTGTGAGCATGGAATGTTCTTCCATTTGTTTGTATCCTCTTTTATTTCATTGAGCAGTGGTTTGGAGTTCTCCTTGAAGAGGTCTTTCACATCCCTTGTAAGTTGGATTCCTAGGTATTTTATTCTCTTTGAAGCAATTGTGAATGGGAGTTCACTCATGATTTTGCTCTCTGTCTGTTATTGGTGTGTAAGAATGCTTGTGATTTTGTATATTGACTTTGTATCCTGAGACTTTGCTGAAGGAGATTTGCTTATTAAGGAGATTTTGGGCTGAGATGATGGGGTTTTCTGAATATACAATCATGTCATCTGCAAACAGAGACAGTTTGACGTCCTCTTTTCCTAATTGAATATGCTTTCTTTCTTTCTCCTGCCTGATTGCCCTGGCCAGAACTTCCAACACTATGTTGAATAGGAGTGGTGAGAGAGGGCATCCCTGTCTTGTGCCAGTTTTCAAAGGGAATGCTTCCAGTTTTTGTCCATTCAGTATGATATTGGCTGTGGGTTTGTCATAAATAGCTCTTATTGTTTTGAGATACTTCCCATCAGTACCTAGTTTATTGAGAGTTTTTAGCCTGAAGGGCTGTCGAATTTTGTCAAAGGTCCTTTCTGCATCTACTGAGATAATTGTGCTTTTTGTCTTTGGTTCTGTTTATATGATTGATTATGTTTATTGATTTTTGTATGTTGAACCAGCCTTGCATCTCAGGGATGAAGCCAACTTGATCGTGGTGGATAAGCTTTTTGATGTGCTGCTGGATTTGGTTTGCCAGTGTTTTATTGAGGATTTTTGAATCAATGTTCATCAGGGATATTGGTCTAAAATTCTCTTTTTTGTTGTGTCTCTGCCAGGCTTTGGTATCAGGATGAGACGCTGGCCTCATAAAATGAGTTAGGGAGGATTCCCTCTTTTTCTAATGATTGGAATAGTTTCAGAAGGAATGGTACCAGCTCCTCTTTGTACTTCTGGTAGAATTCAGCTCGTCATCACTGGCCATCAGAGAAATGCAAATCAAAACCACAATGAGATACCATCTCACACCAGTTAGAATGGCAATCATTAAAAAGTCAGGAAACAACAGGTGCTGGAGAGGATGTGGAGAAATAGGAACACTTTTACACTGTTGGTGGGACTGTAAACTAGTTCAACCATTGTGGAAGACAGTGTGGCAATTCCTCAAGGATCTGGAACTAGAAATACCATTTGACCCAGCCATCACATTACTGGGTATATATCCAAAGGATTATAAATCATGCTGCTATAAAGACACATGCATATGTATGTTTATTGTGGCACTATTCACAATAGCAAAAACTTGGAAGCAACCCAAATGTCCATCAGTGATAGACTGGATTAAGAAAATGTGGCACATATATACCATGGAATACTATACAGCCATAAAAAATGATGAGTTCATGTCCTTTGTAGGGACATGGATGAAGCTGGAAACCATCATTCTGAGCAAACTATTGCAAGGACAGAAAACCAAACACTGCATGTTCTCACTCATAGGTGGGAATTGAACAATGAGAACACTTGGACACAGGAAGGGGAACATCACACACCAGGGCCTGTTGTGGGATGGGGGGAGTGGGGAGGGATAGCATTAGGAGAAATACCTAATGCAAATGACGAGTTAATGGGTGCAGCAAACCAACATGGCACATGTATACATATGTAACAAACCTGCATGTTGTGCACATGTACCCTAGAACTTAAAGTATAATAAAAAAATTGAAATTATAAAATGTATACAAACAAAATAAAAATAAAATAAAATAAAATGAGTATGTGGAATACATAAAGTCTCCAGGTACGGTTTTACCCCCAGATTTTTTTTTTTTTTTTTTTCACAAACTTAATACATGGGTCTGGGAGTGGAGGCTCATGCCTGTAATCTCAGAACTTTGGGCGCCAAGTTGGGAGGATTGCTTGAGCTCAGGAGTCAAGACCAGCCTGGGCAATATGGTGAGACCCCATCTCTTTAAAAATAACAATAATAGATTGGTAGGCTAAAGTTGCAGAACAAATATAATTCTTGGTCCTGTATACAAAAGAACCCTCAGTGATAGTATGCTATTTATTCATATCCTTGAAGATCAAGGTTTAAGTAGTTTTATTTTAGGGTAGGATGTGTTTCATGCAGCATTAATTTGAATGTTTTTTTTTTTTTAAAGCGTGTAATTGGTGTAGTAAGGACTGAAATTTTATTTGTCTCCTCATATGAAAGTAGTATCAGTAGCTTATTAAACAGCACTAAACCAGGAAACACAGGGCATTACAATGAATAATTCTAAGCTCATATGATCTCAGTCAGCAGGTTCAGATTCAGCACAATATTAGAACTGGTGTTTATTAACATTGATGGCACAAAGTACGTGTCTAATCCATTTCAATGGAGTCATTATTTACTGTGACACGGCACTGCCAAATGCAGCCATGTTTGTGGAAAGACAGGAAGTTGTCACAGGGCCAGGAGCAGTGGCTCACACCTGTAATCTCAACACTTTGGGAGGCCAAGGTGGGAGGATAGCTTGAGCCCAGGAGTTTGAGACCAGCTTGAGCAATGTAGTGAGACCTCATATCTCTAACAAAAAAAATAAAAATAAATAAAAAATAACTAGAAAGTCATTACAACAAAATTTTACACCAGAAAATGTACTGTCAAGACCCACAGACATATGTAAACATGGTCCCTTTCCTAGGGATGGGCACTTATACCTTTACCACCTAAGAAAGATGAAGGTTGAAGGTAGAAACACAGCTCCTTTATTAACTAAAACGTCTTGTTACATCAGACCCCTTAAATTATCCCACTAATTACATTTAAATAAAAAATGTGGGGACAAATTAGATTTCATTGAATTAAAATTAAGTTTCTAGTGCAGCTAGATGGCTGTGTTGCTAGAATCTGTTTAGCTGTAAATTCCATTTAGAGTTGTTAATAGTATTTCTCTTTAACTCTGTTTAACCCACCCATCATCATGGTGAATTGCAAATGTCCTACAAGGTAGAATAAACATTCTTGGACCTCTTTTCAGGTCAGGTATCATTGGAAATTTCTCCTTTTCACTTTACTATTATTTTTGAGACAGAGTCTCACACAGGCTGGAGTGCAGTGGTTCAATCTCGGCTCACTGCAACCTCTGCCCCCCAGGTTCAGGCGATCCTCCCACCTCAGCCTCTCAAGTAGCTGGGATTACAAGTGTGCACCACTATGCCTGGCTAAGTCTTCTTTTCTTTTCTTTCTTTTTTTTTTTTGAGACGGAGTTTCACTCTGTTACCCAGGCTGGAGTGCAGTGGTGTGATCTCGGCTCACTGCAACCTCCACCTCCCAATTTCAAGCGATTCTTCTGCCTCAGCCTCCCAAGTAGCTAGGACTACAGGCACCCACCATCATGCCTAGGTAATTTTTTTTTTATTTTTAGTAGAGATGGGATCTCACTATATTGGCCAGGCTGGTCTCGAACTCCTGACTTCATGTGATCCACCCGCCTTGGCCTCCCAAACTGCTGGGATTACAGGCATGAGCCACTGTGCCCAGCCTAAGTTTCCCTTTTTTATTTACCAGTCCTGAACTGGGTTACAACCTGAATTAAGACCTCGTTGTGCAATTGTGTGATGTTATGACTTTGCTGAGCTTCAATTTCCTCATCTGTAAAATGAGGATAATGTTGCAGAATTCAGAGGCAACATGTATAAGGCACCTAGCACAGAACCTGCCCGCAGTAGACCCTAAATCAATGGTAGTCAACATCAAATAAAGCTGATTAACCAGCTTGATTTGAAACTTATTTCTACTTTAGATAATTTCACAATAAGTCTGAGACATGCCGTAACAAATTTTCATGCCTCTCCTTGATAAACATGAATGAAGCAAAACGAACACTTAGGCCTTGGTTTTCACAGATAAAAGACTAGGTAGTGACCTCTAGTGGTAAACAGACAAAATGCCTAAAGGCGATTAATGTATTTTCTCCCTTACTTAGGATTCAGCCTGAAATTGATCACAGAAGTGCAATGCAAAGCTATGAGATCAAATGTAATTAATACTTGGATAAGAATTTAGCCTTCATGCCATTCTGTAAAACAGTGGAATAAAGGAAAATGTCCTGCCTTCTGTTATGCCAAAAATTGCAGTTTAATGATATGAGCAACAAAAGAATCGGGGTTAGGCAAAGTGGGTCATGCCTGTAATCCCAGCACTTTGGGAGGCCAAGGCAGGCAAATCACTTGCGCCCAGGAGTTTGAGAACAGCCTGGGCAACATGTGAAACCCCATTTCTACCAAAAATACAAAAATTAGCCTAGCCAGGCATGGTGGCATGTACCTGTGGTCTCAGCTACTTGGGAGGCTGAGGTAGGAGGATTGCTTGAGCCTGGGAGGTTGAGGCTGCATTTAGCCATGATCACACCCCTGCACTCTAACCTGGGTGACAGAGCAAGACCCTGTCTCAAAAAAAAAATCAAAGCCAGAAAAAAATCAAATTATATTTGATTTTTTTGACAAATATGAGCTGTTTTGATTCATTTTTGCACAAATGACCAGATGTTACATTAAAATTTATTTCAGTAGTACCTTAAGTGGAATTATAAACTTCTTTCCAAGTATATAGAGTAGTTCATAATGGATCATTTTACAGAATTTCTGATAGTGTAGTAAAAAGAAAATGTGCTATAGGATCTTCTCTGATGACATTGTCTAAGCACTAGTTATTACTTATAGAGCTTGCCTTCACAGGACATTAGCAGGGCTGGTTCCCATCCAGCTTCTGAACTCTTACAATCTCCATTTCTACCAACATTACTGCTCTTGAAATTCAGTCAACGCAGTACAGGATGGTGGTTCAGAGCATGAACTCTGAAGCCAGACTGGGTTTAAATCCCAGCTTTACCATTTGTTGACGTGAGCTTGATGCCTCAGTTTCTTCATCTATAAAACATCAGTGTTAATGCCAGCTACCTTATAGGTGGTTCTCATGGTGGATTAAGCTAATATATAGAGAGTGATTAGAACAGAGCCTGGAATTATTATTGAGCAGATGTTATGCACCTATACCGTTCTAGGGACTATAGAGAATGCATCCAAAGCTGAAAATCTAGGCCCTGTCCTCAAGAATTTATAGTTGACATGGAAAGATCTTGCTAGAGGAGTGAGCCTTTATTCCACTTGTTGGTTTGCAGGAGGGGGACTTTTTTTTTTTTAAACATACCCCTGGCTTCTTATGTCCCTATTCTTGTTCCCCTGCAAGATGTGGAGCACCTTTCTTGGAGTGAAGTGGCACTGGGTGCAGTCCCACAAGGAAAAGGACACATATTTTTGAATGCAGTTAGGAAGCATGTTTGGCCCTTACTCTATAGTATATCCTACGATTTGCCTCCATCAATAATAAAGATAATAACCTAGGTTCTGGGTTGCAACTACCTGTTATGGATCATTTTTTTCAGAACTCAGTCAGAGGTGGCAGACTATTTACTGAGGAGACACTTAGAGACCCCACAGAACACAAGAGCCAGTCAGTGCCAACTTCTATGGTGTGAACCTATTATAAAAGCATTTCCAGAAATGAGAATTTGGTGTAGACTGAAGCAACAGGAATCGATTTCATGGAAGTGGGACTTAAGCTGGTTCTTGAAGAATGAGATAGAATTTGGACGGGGAGAAGGAGGAAAAACAAGAGCCCTTCTGCAAGCAAAGCAATTTTTTTTGAAGTTTGTACTTCTCTATAATTGAAATACATAAAATATTGATTAAAATTAGTTATATTCCTGTTTGATGACACATGGTGACCTAGCCAGGCTATGGTGGAGAAATAGGTGACATAGGTCCTCACTGCCTGATTTTCTAGTATTATGTGACCCAACTGCCAGGAGTGTTCTAAGCACTTTGCACATATTGAGTCACATACTCCTCACAACAACTGTATGACGTAGACATCATCTCCCCCACTTTACAGCTGAGGTTACTGAAGCATAGAGAGTAGTTATCAGCCTAATGTCACACTGCCAGTGAGAGACAGAACTGGGGTTTGAACCCGGGTAGTTTGACCCTGCATCCCATTCTCTCGCATTATTCAGCTTTACAATTTCTCAGTCCAAGGGAAGAGGTTGGGTGGTCTCTCTTGTGAAGGAAACCAGTCAAGAGACCAGAGTGATGGCTTGGACTTTGGAGGCTGCCACATGAAGCTGGGAGGTAGTGGGGGCTCATCAATGGGGGGTTTGGAAAGCCAAGCACAGGAACTTGGCTGTGGAGAAAGAAAAAGAAGATTCATCTTTCCGTGTTCCTGACCGAGAACAATTCCATACTGTTCATTGCATTAATTCCAAAGATTTCAAGGGTTCCAGTTTGGTAGACTGGATATTATGTACATATGAGAAGAGGGTAAAACAAAAACAGAACTGGACTGTTTACGCATCCCCTGGGCTGCTGCTGGGAAGGCACGTAGCTGAAAGTGGAAACATGTTCTCTTGTCCTTTTTTTCCAAGCACCTGCCTAGAAGACGAACAAGGCTGGAGGTATGAATTTGAGGTTTCACCTATATTTGAGAGCTGAAACCACAAAATGTAAAACTCCCTGGGAAAAAAGTCACTAAAGAAGCAGAAGAGAAACACCGACAGAGGAGGGCATATGGACAGCACAGTGCTGTGGAAGTTACTCTCTGCATAATTTAAGAAATTTCCAGTCAGCTACTTCAAAGAGGTGGTAGAAGATGAGAACTGGGATGAAGCCAGGAAATTAACAATGAGCCTAAGAATGTTGAAGAGAGGAAATGAAACTTGGCTCTGCCCTTATGATGCTATTGCACGGGGTCAAAAAAGGCATGTCTGGTTTATGTGAGCCTCCTCACTGTTTCCCACCCTCCCGGGACATAGGGCCTCTTTCAAGTTAGCTGGGATGGGCATGGGGTTGAGGAACTGAGTCCTCAAGTTACAAAATTGGAATTCCTTTTTATGCATTAGGCTTGGCTCCTTGGCACCACACCTTAGCACTCTCCCATGGGCTCTTCGCACCCCTCCTACTCTCCTGATCTTTGATATTCCCTCTACTGTCAGCTGGATTTGCCCATGTCACAGGCAGTTCAGTTCCTGGCGACCACCCCTGTCCAGCTGTGACCTTCAAGAGAGGCCCTGCCCCATGTCTCTCTCAGCTCCTGCCCAAGCCCAGTCTGGATTGTCGCATTCCTTCCAGGAAGCATTAGCCTCTCCTCCTTGCCCCTCTGGCTTCTTAGATCTACTCTGCCACCCCCAAATGACCTTGGAAAAGGTTAGCTGTACATGCAGACTTGTTACTTTGTGCATCTGTTGGCTTTCTGCTCATCCCACAGGCAGGGTGGTGAACAAACACTAAGGTGACCCCCAGGGAGTCCTGCCCTCATGTAGTCCCTTCCCCTGAGTGCTGGTAGAATCTGTGATTTGCTTCTAACCACAAGAATATGGCGAAGTTGATGAG
This sequence comes from Hylobates moloch, assembly GCF_009828535.3. NCBI lineage: Eukaryota > Metazoa > Chordata > Mammalia > Primates > Hylobatidae > Hylobates > Hylobates moloch. Next base: position 4,309,297 of record NW_026652298.1, read on the forward strand.
ATGTGTGATATGATTTTCTATATATATGTAGCATGAAAGTCATAGTTCCTGGCTCATAACTCCCATAGCCCTCTTGTTATAGCCCTTTTGTTTATAACAAGACATTGGTTGGGGCATTTTAGGCCTCAGGAACAGGCCTCAGGAAACAATCTCTCTTTCCCTCTCTCTGAACTTCTTTCCTCCTTTTACCTGTCCAAGGCAAGTCGAAAGACCCTCATTCCAGAAAGAGTCCTGCCCCGTACTCTGAAGGAAGGAACGCTGCACAGAGAGGCCAGGAAGAATCTGAACAGTGGGTCTTACTGGGTTTCCCCACTCAGCCTGTTTGTATGCAGTCATACCCTTTCTGTCCAGTCACATTTCTGCACTATTGTCAATCTTGCCTATGTAATGAAGTCTCTTTTAAAACACAAGAGGGCCGGGCATGGTGGCTCATGCCTGTAATCCCAGCATTTTAGGAGGCCAAGGCAGGTGAATCACTTACGCCCAGGAGTTCAAGAACAGCCTGGGCAACAGGTGGAACCTGGTCCTACAAAAACTACCAAAAAATAGCCGGGTGTTGGTGGCGGGCTCCTGTAAGTCCTAACTACTTGGCAGGCTGAGGTGGAAGGATTGCTTAAGCCCAGGAGGTCGAGGTTTCAGTGAGCCATAATTGTACCGCTGCATTCCAGCCTGGGTGGCGGAGTGAGACCCTGTCTCAAAAAACAACCCCACAACCGTTTCCCCCCAACAACTCCACCACACACAAGAGGACAGGGTTCAGAGAGCTTCTGAAGAGGTGACCACTTGGAGGTTCGTGGAAGGTGGTATACCTGGAGAGGGCCTTCAAGCTTTGTACCCCTTCCCCTATACCTTGCCCTATACACTTCATCCATATCCTTTGTAATCTCCTTTATAATAAATGAGTAAAGGCAAGTAAGTGTTTCCCTGAGTTCCGTGAGCCACTCTAGAAAATTAATTGAATCCTGCTGGACGCAGTGGCTCATGCCTGTAATCCCAGCATTTTGGGAGGCCAAGGTGGATGGATCACCTGAAGTTAGGCATTAGGAACCAGCCTGGCCAACATTATGCAATCCCCTCTCTAATAAAAATACAAAAACTAGCTGGGTGTGGTAGTATGCCCCTGCAATCCCAGCTACTTGAGAGGCTGAGGCAGGAGAATCGCTTGAACCTGGGAGGTGGAAGTTGCAGTGAGCTGAGATCGGGCCACTGCACTCCAGCCTGGGCAACAGTGCAAGCCTCCATCTTAAAAAAAAAAAAAAGAAAGAAAGAAAGAAAGAAAAAAATTAATTGAAACCAAAGAGGGGGTTGTGGGAACCCCAACTTAAATCTGGTCAGCCAGAAGTTCCAGACACTTGGACTGGTGATTTGTGGGACTGACACAACCTGTGGGATCTGACACAATCTCCAGGTAGACAATGTTAGAACTGAATTGGAGGACACTCAGCTGGTGTCCACTGCAGAATCTATTGTTTACTTGCTGGTGGAGAGAAATCCCCACATATGTCGGGGTCACAGAAGTCTTCGGTGTTTATTGTGTTGATATGAGTAGAGGAGTTCGGCTTGAGAGTTTTTTCCAAACAGGATATCATTCCCTTGATCAATTTCATTACAGGAGACTGTCTAAACTAACTAGAGAGACTTTCTTGCTGCTAATTTTTGTACATTTTGTAGAGATAGGTCTCACTATGTTGCCCAGGCTGGCTCCTGGTCTTGAGTGATCCTCCGGCTTCAGCCTCCCAAAGTGCTGGGCTAACAGGCATGAGCCACTGTGCCCTGCCCTTGCTGGCTGTTGTTTGGGGCTGCCATCAGCTCCTAGAAGCCACCCACAGTTCCTTGCCACATGACCCTCTCACAACATGGCAGTTCCTATCTTCAAAGCCAGCAAGAAAGTCTCTCTAGCATACCCAGCAAGAATGTATAGGGCTGTTCAGGGCTCACAGTAGATTACCCTTCTCAACAGATGGAGTAGGGGGTGACTTAAAATGTGCATAATCTTTAAAAATTAGCATTTTCCATGTATATTCTCTAAATTTGGGTTGGCTGGATCCAAGCCCCATGATTCTGCTACATATGGGATCCCAGTCCACCTGTCTCTAGCATACTTCCTCTGTTATTCTCTCTTGACATTTGCCACCTCATTTGAGCCAGCTGTGCTTGTTTTCACTTATGTTATTTTATGAGCAGAGCTTATTTTGACAGGAGCATACATAGTGGAATGATGGCTGGTTCTGGCATTTAAAAAGCTAGATTCACATTCAAGCTCTACCATTTGCCAAATAAGAAACCAATACTCCCATCAGCCAACTCAAGTAGTAAAGTCGGAATCACACAGTGCCTTTTATTTTTTCCCTTACAGGAGTGTAGTAGTGAAGGGTGTGTAACTCAAAATAATCTTGTTGAAAGTCGAGCTTCTCCTCCTTTCCCCAAACTTGTTCCCCACCTGAATTCTCTACTTGTCACAGTCACCATTCATCCATCCCAACCTCCTCCTCTTCATACCTTTGCATCAAGGCTTGCCAGTTTTACCTTCTAAGCATTGTTATTCTGCCCTTTTCTTGACCTCCCAACTGCCATTGTCTATCTTTATCATGTGTCAATCCAGTAGTTCCCTGAAGGAGCTTCTAGCATCATGCTGGCCACCATTCTATGATGTCTTACTACTGCCTGAGCTTGTATTTCTCTCATTTCAAACACCCTTCATCCTCATACAGTCCAATTTCTTTACACATGTTTTTGCCTTAATTCCTTCTACATCTCACCTTGTGTTGTTTTACACTGTAATATTACTTATTTCTTGCATTTCCTAATATCCACCATGGCATTTAACATTTTTTGTGTCTTTGATGCTCTTCCTACCTGGAATACCAATCCTGTCTTTGACTAATTCCAACTCCTTTAAAAATTTTGATCAGCATGGGACGTGGTGGCTCATGCCTGTAATCCCAGCACTCTGGAATGCTGAGGCAGGAAGATCAACTGGAGACAAGCCTGGCAACATGGCACGACCCCCATCTCTACACACAAATTTTTTGAGTCTTGCTCTGTTTCCCAGGCTGGAGTGCAGTGGTGAGATCTCAGCTTACTGCAACCATCATCTCCTGGGTTCAAGCAATTCTCCTGCCTCAGCCTCCCAAGTAGCTAGGATTACAGGCATGCACCACCATGCCCAGCTAATTTTTGTATTTTTAGTAGAGACAGTGTTTCACCATGTTAGCCAGGCTGGTCTCGAACTCCTGACCTCATGTGATCCACCTGCCTCGGCCTCCTAGAGTGCTGGGATTACAGGCATGAGCCACCATGCCCAACCACAATTTTTTTTTTTAATTAGCCAGGTATGGTGGTGCACACCTGTAATCCAAGCCAGTTGGGAGGCTGAGGTGGGAGTGTTACCAGGATGTGTGGAGTCCTCTGTTCTTAGTCTTCTTGGGAGAAGAAATTTGGCTAAGAGACCAATTAGTAAAGTAAACAAAGACATATTAAGGAAATAAGAATATGCTCCAAGAGAGGAGTAGGCTGACCCTGCTGGGAGCAGTAGTAGTAGCAGTCTGTTCATCTGACAAAGGGCTAATATCCAGAATCTACAATGAACTCAAACAAATTTACAAGAAAAAAACAAACAACCCCATCAAAAAGTGGGCAGAGGACATGAACAGACACTTCTCAAAAGAAGACATTTATGCAGCCAAAAAACACATGAAGAAATGCTCATCATCACTGGCCATCAGAGAAATGCAAATCAAAACCACAGTGAGATACCATCTCACACCAGTTAGAATGGCCATCATTAAAAAGTCAGGAAACAACAGGTGCTGGAGAGGATGTGGAGAAATAGGAACACTTTTACACTGTTGGTGGGACTGTAAACTAGTTCAACCATTGTGGAAGTCAGTATGGCGATTCCTCAGGGATCTCGAACTAGAAATACCATTTGACCCAGCCATCCCATTACTGGGTATATACCCAAAGGACTATAAATCATGCTGCTATAAAGACACATGCACACGTATGTTTATTGCGGCACTATTCACAATAGCAAAGACTTGGAACCAACCCAAATGTCCAACAACAATAGACTGGATTAAGAAAATGTGGCACATATACACCATGGAATACTATGCAGCCATAAAAAATGATGAGTTCGTGTCCTTTGTAGGGACATGGATGAAACTGGAAAACATCATTCTCAGTAAACTATAGCAAGGACAAAAAACCAAACACCGCATGTTCTCACTCATAGGTGGGAATTGAACAATGAGAACTCATGGACACAGGAAGGGGAACATCACACTCCGGGGACTGTTGTGGGGTGGGGGGAGGGGGGAGGGACAGCATTAGGAGATACACCTAATGCTAAATGATGAGTTAATGGGTACGGGAAATCAACATGGCACATGGATACATATGTAACAAACCTGCACATTGTGCACATGTACCCTAAAACCCTAAAGTATAATTTAAAAAAAAAAAAAAAAGAGATAGTATGCTCTGAAAGACAAGTGAAAGGGGGCTGCTGGAAAGAGAATGAGCCAGCAGCCCCTAGGTTCTGCGTTGAGATTTTTATTATGTTGGGACTGTTTCTTTAAGTTCCCACCTCTGTCTCAAATCTCCACCTTTATCTTTATCTAGCTTCCCCCTTCTGCATTAAGTCCCTGCTTTTTTCCTGCCTAGTTCCTGCTCTAGGTTTATGGGATTCTCCGTTACTGGTAGTTAAGGCACATGCAATGACTGGTGTCGGGTACAATCCTACCTAATGGCAGCGTTGCTTATTACCCTCTAGCGTTGCCACTCTAGGAAGGTCATATAGCAGTTATATGTGTACATATTGCCCCTGCGTATCTCTCAGACTTTTAGAAATTTCCTCTTTGCCCTCTTTTTTTTTTTTTTTTTTTTTTTTTTTTGAGACAGAAGCTCACTCAATTGTTCAGGCTGGAGTGCAGTGGCATGATCTCGGCTCACTGCAACCTCTGCCCCCCAGGCTCAAGCCATTGTCCTGCCTCAACCTCCTGAGTAGCTGGGATTACAGGCACTCGCCACCACACCCAGCTAATTTTTGCATTTTTAGTAGAGACAGGGTTTCACCATGTAGGCCAGGCTGGTCTTGAACTCCTGAACTCAGGTGATCCACCCACCTTGGCCTCCCAAAGTTCTGCAATTACAGGCGTGAGCCACTGCACCCAGCCATCCCCTTTGCTCTCTTTCCCTCCTTATCAGCATATGGCTAGCTCCATTCTGACAGATTAACTGCAGAGTGAGTGATTACTGGGCATCTTAAGAGTTGTTCTGAGGTGTTTCTTCATACACAGGTATTTTCCTTCCTTTCTGCTCGTATCTAGCATGCAGGTTTCCAGTGGTCTCTGAGGTATGAGATTTTCCAGACCTCCCTTTCTCCAGGCTCCCCCTCCTGCTCATGTCTAGGTATCTGCCTGCTCTAACAGGAGAACTGCTTGGGCCCAGGAGTTCGGGCTGCAGTGAGCCATATTTTGGGGTGAAATTCCCTGTGCTCCCTCAGTATGTCCACATAATGGGATATTATGTTGCTATAAAAAATGAGAACACTCTATTAATGGGGTCCAGGACAAGTCACGCCAAAATATGACTTTAGGAGACCAGAATATGCCAGGCCAAAATATGCCTCTTTAGCATAAAGATTATTTTGAGCTGTTATTTTGAGAAATTGTAGACACAGAAGAGGCTGTGAAAAGTTATCCTGTGTGACAGAAATTTACATCTATCAAAGAAATCTCCATTTGTGAGACTGTGTCCCTGTCTACACTAGGAAGAGGAGGACATTAGATCACTAGACTCTTAATCAATGGAGAAGGCATTGACTTAAATCTGCATAGCAGAGCTTACCTTTGTTTATGGCGCTTTTCCTGGTGATCTTGTCATACTGAAACTGCCGTTGCAAAATTATAACTGAGACAGTAAAAGAAATCTGACGTAACTAACTCCATCTTGCTTCTAACCTCCAAGCTGTCCTTGTTTATTCGTGGGTGTAGGCCAAACTAACATTGGGAGAAACTTAGTTTACAGTTTAAAACAAAGACAATAACGGCCCTTTCCCAAAACAGACCTGCCGAGACCAGCTTGGTTGGGGAGACCCTAACTTAGTGGTGCTAGAGGAATTAAAGACACACACACAGAAATATAGAGGTGTGAAGTGGGAAATCAGGGGTCTCACAGCCTTCAGAGCTGGGAGCCCCGAACAGAGATTTATCCACATATTTATTAACAGCAAACCAGTCATTTGCATTGTTTCTATAGGTATTCGACTAACTAAAAGTATCCCTTATGGGAAACGAAGGGATGGGCCGAATTAAAGGAATAGGTTGGGCTAGTTAACTGCAGCAGGAACAAGCCCTTAAGACACAGGTCGCTCATGCTATTGTTTGTGGCTTAAGAATGCCTTTAAGTTGTTCCCCCCCCCCAGGTGAGCCAGGTGTTCCTTGCCCTCATTCCTGTAAACCCACAACCTTCCAGCTTGGGCATTAAGGCCATTGTGAACATGTTACAGTGCTGCAGAGATTTTGTTTATGGCCAGTTTTTGGGGGGCTTGCTCCCAACATGTCTCCCTTCTTTGATTTGCAGAGAGATAAAAGCAAGGGCAGCTTTGTCATGGTGAGCTACTTCTCGCAGGAGTCAGGATCCACATCTGCAGACTATACAAAGACAAATAAAACAGATTAAAAGCACAGTCATCATTGAAATCACAGAGCTTCCAAGTGTTTTTATCCATTTTAATGGGTTACTAGCTTCTAATTTGTCTGCAGCTCCTCTAAGCACTCCAGTTCCTGGCATTAAGGTCAGGTGTGCCTGGGATGCTTTAAATATTTGTTCTTTTAATTTTGCTATATCCAAAAACAAGTTTGTAGAGTGTCCTTCTAGATGCTTTTTTGTTCTTTCCCAAATTTTGATCTTATTAAGAGCATATAATAGTTTCCACAAGTCCTTATGTTTAGCTCCTAGAGTGGGCCATATCATTTGAGTTTGAGGTGCCACTATACCACCATGGTTCCAGATAATAGGAACTTTTGCCATACTTCTTATCATTTCTACCATCTGACCATTTTGTTCAGATCATCTGAACATAGTGTGGCCGTGGCTCGCAGACTGAGAGTGCAATTCAAGCTAAACATCCCCTTAGGGGATCAATTAATAATGATTCCATAGGAATTGTTGTGCAGCACCTCTGCTGGTTCTGCAAAGCAATCTTCCTAAACAAGTACTTTCATCTTTTCTCACTGGGTCCAATCTTGTTTACAAATAGGTTTTTGAGGGCGGTATGCCTCAATTATAGGAGCAGATTTATTATGGTAAATACTGAGATCAGAAAGCATGTGTAACTGTGTCATAGAATGATTGCATCCAGGCATTATTACCAGCCCTTATTGAAGGAATACTCATGGCAGTGGTGATAACCACTATCATAGCTACCATTAAATTATTCATTGTGACTGATTGTCCCACATTCCTCAGGTTTTCTTCCACCATCTGGGACAACTTCTTGATCTGTCCCCAGATGGGTGGCTGTGTTCGACAGGTGTTGCTTGTGACAGTTGGGGTCCTCCTCAGCGTCAGTCTCAACATGGCTGCAACCGAGGGGTCCTTAGGATCCTCCCAGAATCTCTTCCTCGGCATCTGGCTCATGATAAGGTTTCAGGTGTGTTGATGGTGTCCAAATCGGCTGTTGATTTTGGCCTGGAGAAATACAAGCATAACCTCTACCCCGAGTTATTATTTTACCTATTTCCCAACTTTTTGTTATTGGATCTCTCCGACAAATCAGTTGTTCTGTTTCTGTCTTTGCAGCTGGTTTCTGTAGATGCTGTTCAGCTGCTGATAACATCTGGCCTTTGGCAGGCTCAAAAAATTTAAAGTTAATAATGCTAGGTTCAGTTGCATCTGTGCTGTTCCATATTCTCTGTCTCTTCCTTTCTGCTTTTGCAACTGCTGTTTTAGGGAGAGATTTAATCTTTCCACTATGGCTTGTCCTTGAGAATTGTATGGGATACCAGTAATGTGTTTAATATTCCACATAGAGAAAAATGTAGCTAGAACTTGGCTATTATAGCCTGGGATATTTTCTGTTTTTATAGAAGCTGGAATGCCCATCACCGCAAAACACTGCAAAAGATGATGTTTAACACAGGCAGAAGACTCTCCTGTTTGGCATGTAGCCCAGACAAAGTGAGAAAAGGTGTCCACACATACAAGTACATAAGCTAGTTTCCCAAAGAAAGGAACATGTGTGACATCCATTTGCCAAAGAGAGTTAGATTCCAATCCTCAAGGATTAACTCCTCCTGTGAAAGATGAGGAATGTACCATTTGGCAAGTTAGGCATAGCTAGATAATAGCTTTAGCTTATTTCCAGTTAATGCTGTATCTGCGTTTGAGACCAGAGGCATTAACATGGGTTAAATTGTGAAAGTGTCTAGCATTAGATATTGCAGTAGCAACTAGGCAATCAGCCATTTGATTCCCTTCAGTCAAAGGTCCTGGAAGACGTGTATGAGCTCTAATGTGAGTGATGTAAAAAGGGTGCATTCCACTCCTAACTGCTGTTTGCAGTTGGGTAAATAAAGTCATCAGTTGTTCATCTGTATGAAATCGTAACTGAGCATTTTCAATTAACTGTGTGGAATGAACCACGTATGAAGAATCAGAAATCACATTAATAGGCATATCAAAAGCAGTCAATACCTCAATTACAGCTACAAGCTCCACTTTTTGAGCTAAAGTATAGGAAGTCTGGAAAACTTTACTTTTTGAGCCAAAATAAGAAGCTTTACCATTACTAGACCCATCTGTAAAAACATTCTCAGCACCTTCAATTGGTTTAAATTTAGTTATTTTAGGGAGAATCCAATTAGTTAATTTCAGAAACTGAAACAGCTTCGTTTTAGGAAAATGATTATGAAGAATACCCACAAAGTCAGCTAAATGGGTTTGCCAAGTAAGACTATTTATAAAAGCTAGCTGTATTTGTGCCTTCATGAGAGGGACAATAATTTTTCCAGGATTATATCCATGTAATTTAACAATCCAAGTTCTCCCAATCCCTATCATAGTAGCAATTTGATCTAAATAAGGAGTTAGAGTCCGTGAATTAGTATGTGGGAGAAAAAGCCACTCTACTAAGTCCTGTTCTTGGACAATAACACCAGTAGGTGAATGCTGAGTTGAAAAAATTAGCAAATCTAGAGTCTTCTCTGGATCTATTTATTTATCTGAGCTTTATGGACTTGCTTCTCAATCAGTTGTAACTCTGCCTCCGCCTCCTTTGTTAATTGCTGAGGGCTAGTGAGTCCAGGATTTCCTCTAAGGATAGAAAACAGATTACTCATGGTTTAGGTAGGAAGGCCTAGAGCAGGTCATATCCAATTAATATCCCCTAGTAATTTTTGAAAGCCATTTAATGTTTTTAGTTTATCCCTACGTATGGTTACTTCCTGTGGCACAATGGTAGTGTCATTTACTAAGGTCCCCAAGTAGGAGTAAGGAGTAGTAGTCTGAATTTTGTCATGAGCTATAATTAAACCAGCACAAGAAATCAAATTTTGCAAGTGATCATAACATTGGAGTAATATTTCTCTAGTGGGGGCAGCACAACGTATATCATCCATACAGTGAATAATGTAACACTGAAAATTTTTTACAAGTGGGTTCAATTGCTTGCCCCACAGACATCTGGCAAATTGTTGGGCTGTTTAACATGCCCTGTGGCAACGCTTTCCAATGTTAATGCTTAGCAGGCTGCAGGTTGTTTACTGCAGGAATTGTCAATGCAAACCGTTCAGTCTTGCTCAGCTAAAGGGATAGTAAAGAAACAGTCTTTTAAATCCATGACTATTAAAGGCCAGTTTTTTGGAATTATAGCAGGAGAAGGCAATCCTGTCTGTAGTGCTCTCATAGGTTGTATAACTGAACTGATGGCTCTTAAATGAGTTAACGTTCTCCATTTACCTGATTTTTTCTTAATTACGAAAGCTGAAGAATTCCAAGGAGAAAATGTTGGAAAGCCTCCAGTTTTTCTTTACTTAGCGGCCATTGTTCTATCCAAATTGGCTTATCTGTTAACCATTTTAAAGGTATAGGTTCTGGAGGCTTAACAATAGCCGCCATCAAAAGGCGGGCAGATCACGAGGTCAGGAGATCGAGACCATCCTGGCTAACATGGAGAAACCCCGTCTCTCTACTAAAAATACAAAAAAATTAGCCGTGAGTGGTGGCAGGTGCCTGTAGTCCCAGCTACTCGGGAGGCTGAGGCAGGAGAATGGCATGAACCTGGGAGGCGGAGCTTGCAGTGAGCCGAGATTGTGCCACTGCACTCCAGCCTGGGTGATAGAGCGAGACTCTGTCTCAAAAAAATAAATAAATAAATAATTTCCTAATCTTTGGTGGGAACTTTGTTTTTCTGCTTGAAGCGGTTCTTTCAAAGCTTGCAAATTTTTTTCTAGTCCCATACCAGGGACATACCCTATTTCATGCATTGTATGTTGACTTTAAGGACTATATAATTGTTCTGGAATTAGAAGCTGTGCTCCCCATTGTTGTAATAAATCTCTCCCCCATAAATTTATAGGTACAGACGTTATAATTGGTTGAATAGTCCCAGGTTGTCCATCGGGCCCCTCACAATACAAAATATAACTACCTTGATATACTTCAGTGGCTTTACCAACTCCAACTATCTTAAATTGAGCAGGTTGAATTGGCCACGTGGACAGCCAGTGCTATAGAGAAATGATTGAAATGTCCGCTCCTGTATCTACCAAACCTTTAAATTTCTTTCTCTGAATAGTTATTTCACAGGTAGGGTGTTTATCAGTAATTTGATTTACCCAATAAGCTGCTTTGCCTTGTTTATTTGTGCTTCCAAATCCTCTTGTTCATTTAATTTCACTTTTTCCCATTCCCACATATGGCACAATCAGGAGCTACGCTATGCGCTCTCCTGGCTCTGCTTTCCAGGGAACAGAAGTAGATATAACAATTTGAATTTCCCATTGTAATCTGAATCAATGACTCCTGTATGTATTTGTACCCCTTTTAAACTTACACTAGACCTTCCTAAAGGTAATCCTATTGTCCCTGCTGGCAAGGGTCCACAGACTCCTGTTGGGACCTTTTGCAGGGGTTCCCCAGGCAGAAGGCTCATGGCTTTTGTGCAGCATAAATCTACTGCAGCACTACCAGCTGTGGCAGGGGACAGACATTGTACAGGGGTGAGGGAATGGCCTGAGCTGGAAATGCCCCAGTTTAGAACGGGGCCCAGGACGGGCCCCTCATGGTGTTTCTCGAAATTGGGTTCCCTTCTTTATCGAACTTAGAATGAACACTGACTAGCCCAGTGTTTTCCTTTTTTACATTTTGTACATATTTCAGGCTCAGCAGTTTTCTTTTTTCCCCTATCTGGCAGCCTGACTTGCTGATTTTTTCTACATTCTTTTTTAGTATGACCACGCTTCCCACAATTAAAACAAGCTCCAGGAAATGGAGTATTTCCTTTATCTACTCTCCGTCCTGCCATTGCCTGTGCCAACAAAGTAGCTTTATGCAGATTACCTCCAATACCATCACAGACCTTGATATAATCAACTAAATGTGCTTTCCATCTGATAGATCACAGAGCAGCCTGGCAATCGGGATTAGCATTGTTGAAAGCTAATAACTGCAGTACTATATCCTGAGCAGCCCAATCTGCAATCATCTTTTTAAGACTCCTGTAACCGAGCTATAAAATCAACATGTGGTTCCCTTGGTCCCTGTTTTATAGCACTAAAGGAAGGGTATTGTTCTCCACCTGAAGTGATTTTTTCCCAAGCTCTAATGCACACTCCTCTAAGCTGCTCTGTGGCATCATCCTGCATGACCAGTTGTACATCTAAACCAGCCCAGCCGCCAACCCCCAAAAGTTGGTCTGCAGTTATATTAATTTGAGGTTGGACCTGGGCATTGCAAGCAGCCTGAATGGAAGCTTCATCTGCCCACCAAGTTTTTTTTTTTTTTGAGACCGAGTCTAGCTCTGTCACCCAGGCTGGAGTGCAGTGGCACGATCTCAGCTCACTGCAAGCTCCGCCTCCCGGGTTCACACAATTCTCCTGCCTCAGCCTCCCGAGTAGCTGGGACTACAGGCATGTGCCATGATGCCTGGCTAATTTGTTGTATTTTTAGTAGAGACGGAGTTTCACCTTGTTAGCCAGGATGATCTCGATCTCCTGACCTTGTGGTCTGCCCGCCTGGGCCTCCCAAAGCCCTGGGATTACAGGCATGAGCCACCGCACCCAGCTTGCCCACCGAGTTTTAAATTGTAAGAACTGAGTAGGAGTTAGACAAGCTCGAGTAAGAGCATCCCAGTCAGTAGGAATCATCCGACTGGAAACAGTAACATTCTTTAACAGTCCCATTACAAAAGGAGAACCTGGTCCATACTGACTTATTGCTTGTTTTAATTCTTTGAGTAATTTAAAAGGAAAAGGCTCAAATGTAGCTATAATATTTCCCTGTTGATCTGGGGGGTGTATTCTAACAGGGAACTGCCAAGCCTCTAAATCACCCTGTTGTCTAGCTTGCTGAATTCCTGCTTGAATAGAACTAAGAGTGGTCGCTCAAGGTGCTGCTCAAACAGTCACTGGGGCAATTACTTTTTGCCCAGTGTCCTCTGGAAAAGAAAGATCTGGGGGGTCAGTTGCTTAAAATAATAATGAGGGGGTTCAGAAGGGTAGGGATGAACCTCTCCCTTCTTTGCCACTTTGGCTTTAGCTGGCAAATAAACTTGCCCTGTAACCTCTTCTGTTACTTCACTATACTCTTGTTTCTCCTAATTATCAGTGTGAAAAACTTCCAAGGTGAAACGAACCAGACCCCATACCTGTCCATTGTTACCCTGATGCTTCCGAGCTCCCCTTCTTACTCACCATGGGGATTGCTTTAAGAGTACTCGGGTGTCTTCCAGCTAGTTTTCCATTCCAACCGTCACTCTGGCAACCCTTCGACCTGGATTCGAGCCCCCACAAATGGACGCCACTTGCCGAGACCAGTTCAGTCCAGGAGACCCTAACCCAGTGGCGCTAGAGGAATTAAAGACACACACAGAAATTCAGAGGTGTGAAGTGGGAAATCAGGGGTCTCACAGCCTTCAAAGCTGAGAGCCCCGAACAGAGATTTATCCACATATTTATTAACAGCAAACCAGTCATTAGCATTGTTTCTATAGATATTCAACTAACTAAAAGTATCCCTTATGGGAAATGAAGGGATGGGCTGAATTAAAGGAATAAGTTGGGCTAGTTAACTGCAGCAGGAGCATGTCCTTAAGACACAGGTCACTCATGCTATTGTTTGTGGCTTAAGAATGCCTTTAAGTGGTTTTCCACCCTGGGCGGGCCAGGTGTTCCTTGCCCTCATTCCTGTAAACCCACAACCTTCCAGCTTGGGCGTTAGGGCCATTATGAACATGTTACAGTGCTGCAGAGATTTTATTTATGACCAGTTTTTGGGGGGCTTGCTCCCAACACAGACCCCTTTCTTTACTGGGAACTAGACTGCCTTTGTAGGACTAACAAATTAGCCAAAAGATATGAAATTATGGTTTAGGAATATGCAGCTGGAGGCTGCAAGATTCTGACCCTCTCCAAGTTGTTCCTGGGGATAACATCACTATTGTAAGGCCCAAGATCAGTGCTTGAGATATTTTGCAGAGCCATATTTTGAGGTATCACCTCTGTAGGGGTGAAAATGTAACTGCCCAACAGGTTCATTTTGCCCGCTGCCCAGATAAAGCCAATTTATCAAGACAGGGGAATTGCAATAGAGAGTTTAATTCATGCAGAGCCAGCTGATACTGGAGTTTTATTATTCAAATCAGTCTCTGAAAATTCAGAGGCTAGGGTTTTTTAAGGATAATTTGCTGGATAGGGGCTAGGGAAAGGGTGCTGCTGATTGGTTGGTGAGTGCAATCATAGGGGTGTGGAAAATAGTTCTCTTTTGGTGCACTGAGTCTGTTTCTGGGTGGAGCCATAGGACAGGTTGGTGGGTCTGAATGGAGCCGTCAGTCATCAGAAAGGTAGAAACCTGAAAATATATATCAAAAGGCCAAACTTCAGTTCAACAATAGTGATGTTATCTGCAGGAGTAATTGGAGAAGTTGCAAATCTTGTGGCTAGTTAGTCCTACAAAGGCAGTCTGGTCCCCAGGCAAGAAGGGAGTTTGTTTTTGGAAAAAGCTCCAACTTCCGCCTCCTGGGTTCAAGTGATTCTCCTGCCTCAGCCTCCTGAGTAGCTGAAACTACAGGCACGCACCACCATGCCCAGCTAATTTTTGTATTTTTAGTAGAGATGGGTTTTCACCATGTTGGCCAGGCTGGTCTCAATCTCCTGACCTCAGGTGATCCACCTGCCTCAGCCTCCCAAAGTGCTGGGATTACAGGCATGAGCCACCATACCAGGCTAATAAAATTTCTTTAAAAAGATTTCTTTAAAAAGGAAGCTGCCCATGTTCACTTAAAATGTTTTATTTCCTTGATTTTAATTAAGATTTTTTAAGGTCCCTCATATACTATATGATGGTACTTAATTTTAATCTTTTTGATTTATTTGATATGAAAGCAGCATCTCTGGGGGTGGGAGTGTTACCCTGGTTAATTGTTCTCTAGGTGTGTGTGTGTGTGTGTGTGTGTGTGTGTGTGTGTGTGTATTTTATTTATTTTATTTTTTTTGAGATGGAGTCTTGCTCTATTGCCCAGGCGCAATCTTGGCTCACTGCAACTTCTGCCTCCCAGGTTCAAGTGATTCTCCTGCCTCAGCCTCCCTAGTAGCTGGGATTATAGGCACCTACCACCATGCCCAGCTAGTTTTTGTATTTTTTGTAGAGATGGGGTTTCACCATGTTGCTCGGGCTGGTCTTGAACTCCTAACCTCAGGTGATCCACCTGCCTCAGCCTCCCAAAGTGCTGGGATTACAGGCGTGAGCCACCGCACCTGGCCTTCTGTAGGTATATTTTTGAGTTGATTTGGAAAATTGTGACAATAATGCCTGGTGCATATGAAGATCTTTACGTGAAATTTGTTGACATCAGTGCTATCTATGCCATTGAAAGATCATCTGATCCATTTCTCCACTGCTCCTCTAATGTTTATAAAAATATTCTCTTAGTTTGGCTAGTATACGTATAATGAGATGGAGAAAATGTTCAAGCACAAGGAACCCATCTTTTCCTGTTATGAGAAAGAACATTTGAATTCATGTTAAATAGAGCAGAGATTTTCTCTAAAGGAGGGGTTTGTCTACAACTGCTCTGGGGAAAATCTGTCCAAGTGTTTGCCATGCCTATGGCCTGAACTCCTGAAATATCTTTCAAAACATCCAAGAGAGGTGGGGCACGGTGGCTCACTCCTATAATCCCAGCACTTTGGGAGGCTGAGGTGGGCAGGTCACTTTAGGTTAGGAGCTCAAGACCAGCCTGGCCAACATGGTGAAACTCCATCTCTACTAAAATTACAAAAATTAGCTGGGCATGGTGGCGTGCACCTGTAGTCCCAGCTGCTTGGGAGGCTGAGGCATGAGAATCGTTTGAACCCAGGAGGCAGAGGTTGCAGTGAGCTGAGATGGCACCAGTGCACTCTAGCTTGGGTGACAGAGTGAGACTGTCTCAAGAACAAAGAAAATGTAATCTCCAAGAGAGTTATAGTGCATGCTACACAGCATCACCTCCCAGATCTCAGGTATTTTTTCTACAATGAAGATTAAGACAGGTAGGAAATAAATTGGTCTTTCAAAAACAGCTGTGGCATGCTGGAGGCCAGGAGGGCAAATCTTGCCATTAGATACATGTTGGCTGGCACACATAATGTTTTTAAAATTACTACTTTTTATACACAAACAGAATTTCAGGCTTCTTAGGAAAATCAATCTATATGACAACACAAGGTCCATATTCCTGCATAAAACCATAGGGGCAGGGGTTCAGTCCAAGTGTCCCCTTTAAATGGGGCAAGTGCTCCTCAGTTCAGCAAAGGCCCCCACCTCCCTACCACTCCCTACCCCTCCCGCCAGGCCCACACGTGAGTTACCTGTCAATAAAAAGAGTTGAACTCTGTAACATATTTGAAGAGATTTATTTTGTGCCAAATATGAGTGACCATGGCCCATGACACAGCCCTCAGGAGGGCCTGAAAACATGTGTCCAAGGTGGTTGGGGGGCAGCTTGGTTTTATGCATTTTAGAGACGCATGAGACATCAATCACACACATTTAAGAAATACATTGGTTTGTTCCAGAAAGGCGGGACAACTCAAAGCCGAGGCTTCCAGGCTATGGTGAATTTAAACATTTTCGATTGACAATTGGTTGAGTTTGTCTAAAGACCTGGGATTGATAGAAAGAGAATGTTCAGGTTAAGATAAAGACTGTGGAGACAAAGTTCTTTTGAAATCTTATAGTGGCTGCCCTAAGAGATGATATATGACAAATGTTTCCTATTCAGATCTTAGTCTCCTCAGGATTGAGAGGGTCTGCAATAAAAAATATCTAGCTATGTTAAGAGATTCTTTACAGATCCAAACTTTTCCTCACAAAGAACAGCTTTGCAGGACCATTTCAAAATATGGCAAAGAAACATGTTTTGGGGTAAAATATTTTGATTTTCTTCCTTGTCTCAAAATGTTATGATGCCAGAGTCAGTTTCGAAAATAAGTCATGATATATAGAGTTAAAAGCCATCTGACGAGAATTTTTAATTTGTAGGGCATAACTCTGCAGACTCCTTAGGTAGGAATTTGGGCAACATAAAAAATCAGAGTTTAGTCCTTATATCCAATGAGGGCATTTGAATTAATGGCTTCTGTTTGTTTTGTTTTGTTTTGAGTCAGGGTGTTGCTCTATTGTCCAGGAAAGTGCAGTGGCACAAACATGGCTCACTGCAGCCTTGAACTCCCAGGATCGGGCAATCCTCCCACTTCAGCCTCCTAAGTACCTGGGGCTACAGGTGGGTGCCACTACGCCTGGCAGAACTTTTTAAAATTTTTTGTAGAGATGGGGTCTCATTATGTTACCCAGGCTGGTCTCAAACTCCTCAGCCTCTGATTCTCTCACCTTGGTCTCCCAGAGTGCTGGGATTACAGGCATGAGCCACTGTGCCCAGGCAATGGCTTCTTTAAAATGCTATTTATCTCTCCTATTTAAGTGCCTCTCTCTCATATTTAAATAGTAGTCCTGCTGGTACTCACCTCATGCAACTTAGATTACTGGATTTGTATAGTTTTACCCTTAAAAAATCAATTTTGTAACTTGCTATACTCTCCTAGAATACTATGCGGATTAAGTTCTTAATGTGATAAATATTCTATTATATACATATTCATTTCTCTTCCAAGTGATTTCCTTGTCTTAGGGACATATTAGTTACTTGCTATTCGATGGGTATCAATATATTGTGAAAATCAATCTTTAGTAAATTTTCATTTAGGTTTTGTTTGGTTGTTTATTCTTTTAGGTCTGATTGCTGATTTACTTCTCTGAATTTTAGATTCTTCTGTAGCTTCTGACCTCCAGGCAAAGGTGGATGAATGGAGTTCTGATATATTAGTGAGATAAAGGGCTCAATAGAATTCATCCAAGAGACACAGCTGCTCCAGGGAAAGCCACCATCATTAGCAATAAGGAAAGTAAGAGTGCAAGGCTCCTTTGCTAGAACAACTGGGTGCTTCTTTCTTTTTTTTTTTTTTCCCCTCTTCTCTTCCTGACCTCCATATTCTAACTTTACAAGTGATTTTTTTTTCTTTTCCAAAGTAAAGGATGAGAACAGAAGATTCTTTCTACTTCCATATCCAGGAACTGAAACTCACTATATTTATCCCCAAACACCTCCTTTCATTCTTCTCCCAGATTTGGCTAATGTCCACATTTATATGCTTAATGTTTCCTATAGCTACTACATATTTGATCACTTCCAACATGAAACATTGGAACAACCCTGAATATCACTGCCATAAAGATAGCCACGGACATTGGTTACTGCTTGGTGTTTGCCTTATTTGAACACAGTTTGAACACTTAGCAGTCTGAGTGGTTGCAGTATGGCTTCTGGGATTGGCCAACACTCAGCTATTTTTACAGGTGCATACAACTAAGTTAGGTTTTCAATTTTGTCTGATTATTAAGCTAGGTTACAGTTCATCCACAAGGACTCAAATATAGAAGTACAGAGTCCTGGCTGGGTGCGGGTGGCTCATGCCTGTAATCCTAGCACTTTGGGATGCCCAGGCGGGCAGATCATGAGGTCTGGAGTTCGAGACCAGCCTGGCCAACATAGTGAAACTCCGTCTCTACTAAAAATACAAAAATTAGCCGGGCATGGTGGCACGTGCCTGTAGTCCCAGCTACTCGGGAGGCTGAGGCAGTAGAATCGCTTGAACCTAGGAGGTGGAGGTTGCAGTGAGCTGAGATCATGCCACTGCACTCCAGCTTGGGCAACAGAGTGAGATTTCGTCTCAAAAACAAAAAAAAAAAAAAGAAAGAAAAGAAAGAGAAAAGAAAAAAAAGAAATACGGAGTCCTTCTCAGGCCATATTTAGTTAGCTTTAACGCTGCATACACCTTAACCATATAACATAGCATATGGTGTCCATGTCAGTTTCACCCACCAGCTCCTTAAGGGATAAAGCAGGTATCTTCTTTAGATTTTGGTGCCTACTTGTTTGATGAAAAGAAAGAGGGAAGGAAGGAAGGAAGGGAGGGAGGGAGGGACGCTGACAGACATTCTGAGAGCAGTGTCTAGATATCCTGAGGGCCGCGGCAGAGAGGGATGTGAATTACCCATGGTGATGTCCCCAAGGTGATGGCTTTTTGGCCCAGAAGATATGTACAGGGCAAACTCTTATGCCTACAGGGACAGTGAAGGAAGGTAGTCTTAGGTATAAGGCACCAAAAAGTAGTGGGGACTGTGGTGAACAGACAGAGAGGAAATGCTCTGTCTAAAGGGAACAAGCTAATAATTGCTATGCAGAAATGCTGGCCCTATGTGGCCAGACCTTCTGATTGGATTTTTTTTTCTTTTTTGAGATGGTCTCATTCTGTCACCCAGGCAGGAGTGCAGTAGCATGATCTCAGCTCACTGCAGCCTCTGCCTCCCAGGTTCAGGTGATTCTCCTACCTCAGCCTCCCCAGTAACTGGGATTACAGGTGTGTGCCACACCCCTGGCTAATTTTTGTATTTTTAATGGAGACTGGGTTTCACTATGTTGGCCAGGCTGGTCTTGAACTCCTGACCTGAAGTGATCTGCGCCTCAGCCTCCCAAAGTGCTGGGATTGCAGGCATGAACCACCGTGCCTGACTTGGATTCTTTTTTTTTTTTTTCTTTGAGACGGAGTCTCGCTCTGTTGCCCAGGCTGGAGCGCAGTGGCGCAGTCTCAGCTCACTGCAAGCTCCGCCTGCCAGTTCACGCCATTCTCCTGCCTCAGCCTCCTGAGTAGCTGGGACTACAGGTGCCCACCCCCACACCTGGCTAATTTTTGTATTTTTAGTAGAGATGGAGTTTCACCGTGTTAGCCAGGATGGTCTCAATCTCCTGACCTCGTGATACGCCCACCTTGGCCTCCCAAAGTGCAGGGATTCCAGGCGTAAGCCACCACACCCAGCCCTGGCCTGGATTCTTTTTTGACTGTTTTTTAATAAAATTTGATCATTATTTTAATCAGTTAATACTGATTGTATTTTTTCTCCCAAAGAAACCAGAATCAATATTTTAGAATGAGAAATCTCCTACATTTTAAGTATTGGTCACATTAAACATTAGGCTGATTCTGGTCTTGGTTTGACAATTTGTGGTTTCTGGTACAAGACATTGAGGAATGTTGATTTGTAAAACTATAAAAATGTAAGCCGGGTGCAGTGGCTCATGCCTGTAATCGTAACACTTTGGGAGGCGAAGGCAGGTGGATTGCTTGAGACCAGGAGTTAGAGACCAGCCTGGGCAACATGTCAAAACCCTGTCTCTACAAAAAATACAAAAATTAGCTGGGCATGGTGGCGTGTGCCTATAGTCCCAGCTACTGGGGAGGCTGAGGTGGGAGGACTGCTTAAGCCTGGGAGGTCGAGGCTGCAGTGAGCCGTGTTCATGCCACTGCACTCCAGTTCCCGGCTTGGGCTACAAAGTGAGACCCTATCTCCAAAAAACAAAACAAAACAAAACAAAATGGGACAGTTACAGAGCAAATGGTGAAATATATCTGCAAGAACACACTCATCAATCAAAAACTGAGTTAATTTAGTTAAACACACATTGGAGAAAAGAGGAAAATGTATTAAGGGAAGTGTCAGGTAATAAATATTGAATCAGGTCCTTGATTTGATTTTGAAGCAGAAATGAGCTATGTGTGAAGGAGGTCCAGTAATAAAAACAATGGGAGATTTCTTCAATAGGGGTGAATAATTTTGTAGGTACTTATGCATTCTCAGCTATAAATACCACTGTAGAACCAGCTAACATCATAAAATCCAAATATGAAAATTTATCCATGCTAAGTATTCACTACAAGAATCAACTGCACAAGCTGGGAACCTGATTTTAATAACTGGACTATATTTTTATATTAAAATTACTTTTCATCTTGAGCACTGTAAAATACCATACAAACTTATTACTTCATTAAGTCCTGATATGACTCAATGAAGTAGATTATTTGTATTCCCACATTTGCTAAGAAATTAAGGTTTGGAAAAGTTTCATTAATTCATTTGACAAATATTTAATTTGGTATGCAGTAGTGAACAAAGCAAACCAAACGTCCTGCCTTCATGGAGTTTAAACTCCAAGTGAAACCAAGTAAACAGATACAGTAAATAGCCTTCCTTTCAGACGCAGCACTGTTTTTTAATTCAGGCTTGCCTGCCTGCCTGCCTGCCTGCCTGCCTGCCTCCCTCCCTCCCTCCCTCCCTCCCTCCCTCCCTCCCTTCCTTCCTTCCTTCCTTTTTTCTTTCTTCTTTTTTTTTTTTGAGGCTGGAGTGCAGTGGCATGATCTCAGCTCACTGCAACCTCTGACTCCCGGGTTCAAGCAATCCTCATGCCTCAACCTCTCAAGTAGCTGGGATTACAGGTGTTCACCACCATGCCTGGCTAATTTTTTTATTTTTAATTTTTATTTATTTATTTGTTTATTTGTTTATTTTTTGAGACAGAGTCTTGTTCTGTTGCCCAGGCTGGAGTGCAGTGGCATGATCTTGGCTCACTGTAACCTCCACCTCCTGGGTTCAAGCGATCCTCATGCCTCAGCCTCCTGAGTAGCTGGGACTACAGATGTGCACCACCATGCATGGCTAATTTTTTTGTATTTTTAGTAGAGGCAGGGTTTTGCCATGTTGGCCAGGCTGTTCTCGAACTCCTGACCTCAAGTGATTCACCCACCTTGGCCTCCCAAAGTGCTGGGAGTGCAGGCGTGAGCCAGGCTTTCTATTAAACCTAGCTACAAACCTTCTAGTAAATGGCTGAGGCTCATTTTATTTTATTTATAATATATAAAATACATAAATGTATAAAACAATATTACATATATACGTGTGTGCATATGTGTGTGTGTATATACACATATATACACACATATATGTATAAAACGTATACCTATATGATTTTTATTTATATATACATTTATATATTATATATAATATATAAACTTTTATATTATATAAATTTATATAATATATAA